>NW_026609972.1:0-21188 GCF_029499605.1 Hyla sarda | reverse complement strand
TGCGACAAATTCAGACAGGAAAAATCAGTATAAATCCTTAGAAAATTATCCCCCAGTGTCTCCATCTGCTGGCGGTATTGAATAAGCATTGCTGCACTGATGGGGTATGCATTAGACGAAAAAAAAGAAGAAAAAGAAGAATAATACGCCCAGAAAAGAGGCGAAAAGGAGAAAAACGTAAAAAAACGTGAAAAAAAAGTAAGAGGAAGAGAAGGGAAAAAAAGGTGGAAATGGGTTTAAAAGTGATTTCGGCGGAGAATATATATATATATATATATATATATATATATATATATGCGCACACACACACATAGATATAAACGTATTCTCCGTTGAGATATTGCAGCCGCTGCTGTGTCCAGGCCCAGGAGCCTTAGCACTGTGCTGTGATGTCACTCAATACCACTGACATCACTAGGTGTAAACAACATCTCTCCTTTGCTGTGTATGTGACTATGGAGCTGTTTGGTGATGTCGTCTATTACGGCCTTCATAGAAGCAACAGGAGATTGTTGCATCCATCTTGAACCCTCAGAACTACAGTGCTATGATGTCACTCACTTCCACAGGCCTTGCAGAGTGTAAACAACAACAACCCAGCTTTGTTGTGTATGTAACCATAGGGATTTGTGATGTCACCTAGAACCTTCACAGCAGCGACAGCTTTATGAGGAGCATCAGCACTGCTCTGCCTGAGCAGAACCATCACCGCCATTGGTTGTCAAATAACCCGGATTTAACCCACACAGGTAAGTCCAATGGGGTGCAGGCATGTCCTCTATGCTTACAGCTTCCCGTGGGTGTTGGTTTGATACCGTTTGGGGACAGCCAAGGAGGCATCTGCAGGCAACAAAGGTAGGTGTGTGCTTGTGTGTGTGTTTCCTATGCAGATCCTAAGCCCAGTGTCACATGCAAGTAGGAGGAGTAAGAAGGGTTCCTGGCAAATCCGGGTTATGGATTGCATTTAAAAAGGCCCCGTGGGAGTGCAATGGGCCCCTGTCTTGCTGCTTAGCAATAATGGTATGGGTTTAGGTTCTGCTGTGTGTACTGGTGGTTGACTGCCCCCCAGCCCAGAGTGTGCATGGAAAATTGTCTGGCAGCCTCCCTGACAGCAAGCAGTGATAGTGCCCATGAAGGGGACCTTGTTGGGCCCGCCCCTTTCACGGTTATCGCTTCTCGGCCTTTTGGCTAAGATCAAGTGTAGTATCTGTTCTTATCAGTTTAATATCTGATACGTCCCCTATCTGGGGACCATATATTAAATGGATTTTTGAGAACGGGGGCCGATTTCGAAGCTTGCTTCCGTCGCCCTATGCATTGACCCGATATGGCAGTATCTTCGGGTACAGTGCACCACCCCCTTACAGGGTTAAAAAGAAAGATTCCTACTTTCATTGCTACCTGCTTGCTGGCTAGCCAGCTAGCCAGCCCTGTGGGCCTTGCTGCTGCTGCAGCCAAAAAACAAAAGGTGGTGCTGCTGCTGCTTCTGCTGCTTCTGCTTCTGCTTGTGTCTGGCCGCTGTTGGAGCGTCCAGGCACAGGACTTCTGCTGCTGCTGACTAAATGGCCTCCTTAATTGGATCATTTGAGTAGCCAGCACACCTTTGCAGGTAGGGCATGACATGATAGGCAGCTGCCTTGATAGCGGGTGGGTGCTGAATGTTCCTAATTGACAAAATAAGATTAATGCTTATGAAGAAATATAAAATCTCATCCCTTCCCCAATATCGCGCCACACCCCTACCCCTTAATTCCCTGGTTGAACTTGATGGACATATGTCTTTTTTCGACCGTACTAACTATGTAACTATGTAACATAACATGGGGGGGGGGGGGGGTCTCCTGGCTGTTCACACAGGTGTGTCATTGCTGTACATTGACCATGCATTGCTTCTGTGGTATTGCAAAGGCAAAGACAAATGCTTCCAGCCATCCATTGCACTAATGGATTGGTCATCAGCTGGCTGTCTATGTCCCGCATCAATATAGACCAAAGTACAGAGGGTTAGGCTATGCTATTGTGCACCTACCTGATGCATCAGAAGGTGCGAGGCCCTTGCTAAATTCTGTGCACAGACTTTGAGATCTATGCTTTAGACTGTATCTAAACCTGCTCCAACATGGACTGACATTCTGGCCTACTTTCAGCCGATGCGACTTGTCTGTCGCTGAACAGTCGCTTTTTATGTATTCAGCACCTATGTATAATGTTGTAAAAATGCTCTAGAAGCTAAAGTCGCAGAAATGTCACACATATTTGGCCTGCAACTTTCTGTGCGACAAATTCAGACAGGAAAAATCAGTATAAATCCTTAGAAAATTATCCCCCAGTGTCTCCATCTGCTGGCGGTATTGAATAAGCATTGCTGCACTGATGGGGTATGCATTAGACGAAAAAAAAGAAGAAAAAGAAGAATAATACGCCCAGAAAAGAGGCGAAAAGGAGAAAAACGTAAAAAAACGTGAAAAAAAAGTAAGAGGAAGAGAAGGGAAAAAAAGGTGGAAATGGGTTTAAAAGTGATTTCGGCGGAGAATATATATATATATATATATATATATATATATATATATATATATATATATATGCGCACACACACACATAGATATAAACGTATTCTCCGTTGAGATATTGCAGCCGCTG
The DNA here is from genome assembly GCF_029499605.1 of Hyla sarda. NCBI lineage: Eukaryota > Metazoa > Chordata > Amphibia > Anura > Hylidae > Hyla > Hyla sarda. The sequence continues at coordinate 18,548 of NW_026609972.1, read as the reverse complement.
CTGTGTCCAGGCCCAGGAGCCTTAGCACTGTGCTGTGATGTCACTCAATACCACTGACATCACTAGGTGTAAACAACATCTCTCCTTTGCTGTGTATGTGACTATGGAGCTGTTTGGTGATGTCGTCTATTACGGCCTTCATAGAAGCAACAGGAGATTGTTGCATCCATCTTGAACCCTCAGAACTACAGTGCTATGATGTCACTCACTTCCACAGGCCTTGCAGAGTGTAAACAACAACAACCCAGCTTTGTTGTGTATGTAACCATAGGGATTTGTGATGTCACCTAGAACCTTCACAGCAGCGACAGCTTTATGAGGAGCATCAGCACTGCTCTGCCTGAGCAGAACCATCACCGCCATAGGTTGTCAAATAACCCGGATTTAACCCACACAGGTAAGTCCAATGGGGTGCAGGCATGTCCTCTATGCTTACAGCTTCCCGTGGGTGTTGGTTTGATACCGTTTGGGGACAGCCAAGGAGGCATCTGCAGGCAACAAAGGTAGGTGTGTGCTTGTGTGTGTGTTTCCTATGCAGATCCTAAGCCCAGTGTCACATGCAAGTAGGAGGAGTAAGAAGGGTTCCTGGCAAATCCGGGTTATGGATTGCATTTAAAAAGGCCCCGTGGGAGTGCAATGGGCCCCTGTCTTGCTGCTTAGCAATAATGGTATGGGTTTAGGTTCTGCTGTGTGTACTGGTGGTTGACTGCCCCCCAGCCCAGAGTGTGCATGGAAAATTGTCTGGCAGCCTCCCTGACAGCAAGCAGTGATAGTGCCCATGAAGGGGACGTTGTTGGGCCCGCCCCTTTCACGGTTATCGCTTCTCGGCCTTTTGGCTAAGATCGGGGTTTATTGCCTCGGTCGGCGCTGAGGGTGCGAGTGAACTGCGCCGCGACTAGCTGCGTAGGTGATCAAGACTGTGGTACTCGTTACCGACAGATTTGGAAAGATGGCTGGATCCAACATGTCTGCAGTGGAGAAGACCGTACGCATCAAGGTGCTAACCACGGATCGTCTAAGAAACAGCATTGAATACATCGGCCATACCATTGTGGAGCGACTGGCAGGATTTTCCTTGAGCGACCTCTTTTGTGTCCAGGAGAACAAGCGCCAAGGTATTTATGACGTGTCCTTCTTATATGATGCTGACTGCCAGAACTTTTATGAGTGCTTAAAACGGAACAGTGGAAGTGAGGTTTTGCGGGATGTGTCCTTTTATCCCCTTTTTGAAATGGGGACAAAGACTTTGTTTATCCACATGTACAATCCGTTTGTTGATGTCTCTATGATTAAGAACTTCTTGAGCATCTATTGTGTGTCTATTGCTGGTGGTACTAAGCAGACAAGCAGCATTGGTGTATTTAATGGCACGTATAAGTTCTTTGTGAAGTTGCGGCTTGATGGAGATTGCATTGGAGGCGTTAAGCACCCTCCGGCGAACTTTACCATTGCTGGTTTCAGAGGTTATCTCTATTACTACGGACAGCCATCTTTCTGTAGAAATTGTCTATTGTTTGGACATGTGAAGGAGGCCTGCCCTGGCAGTAAGAAATGCAGGAACTGTAAGCAACCGGGGCATGAGGCGGGTGCATGTCCACACCCGAGGACCTGTGACCTATGTGGGGAAGCTGGCCATGTGTACAAGAACTGTCCAGTGTTGAAGAGGAGGGAGGAGGAGAGGAGAATGGAAGAGGAAATGGTGGAGAGGAGGAGGGCAGCTGCAGCTGCGGCTGCAGTGGTTCCTGCAAGAGAGAGCGTTATTATTGGAGAGGTACAGAGTCCTGTGGTGGTAGAGGAGCAAGTGAAGGTGGTGGAGGAGCAAGTGGTGGTGGAGGAGGAGCAAATGGCGGTGCAAGTGGAAGAAGGGGAGATTGAGGATGCTCCCAGTCCCCCGGCTGAGGAGTCGCCGCAAATTGAAGAGTGGTCTTCTTCTGAGGGTGAAGACCGTGAGGAGAGACATAGAGAGAGAGAGGATGACTTTGATCTTTTTCGTCCCCCCAAGAAGACGGCCAGGAAGCTTTCTGGTGGACAGATGGAGTCGACGCTGGTGGCTACGGACAATCGGTATCAACCGCTATCTGAGAGCGACATGGATGCGTGCTCTGCGGGAGAAGCTTCTCCCACACCGCTGAGGAAAGCTACCTAAATAACTTTCTTCTTTTCTGTCAAATTCTTCCTTAGGGTTGTTAAGATGGTGGTATGTCTTTTTTAGTCGGTTCTATAAACGTTAGAGTCTTTAGAAGTAAAGTCAGAAGGACAGTAATTTTGGAGGACTTGGCAGGGAAAAAAGCGGACATTATTTGTTTGCAGGAATGTGGGCTAAATGATATTCCGGGGAAGGGAGAATGGGCTTATGGTCCTGCTGTTTGGTCGGTGTCTGGGCATAATAGGAATGATGGGGTAGGGGTGCTTTTTAAGAGCTTTAAGTTTGAAGTTTGTAGTTATGTGGTAATAGAGGAGGGGAGGTGTATCATGGTGGAGGTTAAGGTGCAGGGGGTTAAATTTAGGTTGATAAATGTGTATGCGCCGGTAAGGAGGGAGGAGCGGGTGGGGTTGTTGGAGGTAATTAAGAGGTTTCTGCCGGGTAAAATACCTTTGGTGTGGGTGGGGGATTTCAATTGTGAAATTGAGGGGAATGTGGATGTATCTGGGAATATTCTTAAAAGTATGGTGTGTGACTTTAAGTTAAAGGATGTGGCTGAAGCGTGTGGAGTGTGTCCTTTGTTAGATACATATTATTCTGATAGTGGAAGTCATAGTTCCAGACTTGATATGTGTTTTGTGTCTAAGGGTGTGTTATGTAAGAATTATATGCAAGAAAAAGTAGGATATTCAGATCATGAGTATGTGTGTTGTGAGTTAGTATTGGATGCAGATTGTGTGAGTGGGAGGGGTGTATGGAAATTAAATGTTAAATTGTTGGAAGTGGAAGGAGTGTATGATAGATATGTTAATAAGTATAGGGGTTGGTGTAAGAAAAAGAATGATTTTCCTGATATATTGTGTTGGTGGGAATGGGTTAAGGGTCAAACAAAAGTTTTCTTTAAAAGAGAGGGATATAAGCGGAATGCTGGGAGGAAGAAGAAGTATGAATGGTTGAATAAAAGATTGGTGTTTCTCAATAAGTTAAAGAAGTATGGCTGGAGTGTGGGTGAGCAGATTGAGGTTGTGAAGAGTGATCTAAAAAATTGGTTGAATGATAAAGGTAAAGAGTTGATGTATCAAGCAAAACTTGATAAGTTAGAGAAAGATGAGAAATGTTCGAGATATTTCTTTAAAAAAGTTATTGGGAAGAGAGAGGATATGGTAAGAGTGTATGATGATGATGGCTGTCTGGTTAAAGGAAAAGCTGTGTTGGGAGTGGTTAAAAGTTTTTATGAAGAGTTGTATGCGGTAAAAGATTGTGAAGAGGACTTGCAGGATGAAGTGTTGAGAGTGCTTGATAAGAGGGTGGATGGTAGTGAATATGGGACTCTGATGAGAGAGATTGGAGAGGAGGAAGTGAAGAGGACTGTGGATAGTATGTCAAGAAATAAAACGCCTGGAGAGGATGGGTTGCCTGTTGAATTTTATGCTTGGATTTGGGATGTTGTGAAGGATGATTTGGTGGAAGTGTATAGGTATATGTGGAGGAAGGAGAGAATGGTGGAAAGTATGAAGAGTGGAGTGGTTGTGTTGATTTATAAGAAAGGTGATGTGAATGATGTGAGGAATTGGAGGCCGATAACTTTGTTGAATGTAGATTATAAGGTGTTTGCTAAAATAATTACAAATAGGATGAGAGATGTGGTTGAGCAGGTGATTGGAGAAGAACAAGTGTGTGGAGTGCCTGGGAGAAGAATAAATGAAAATTTGTGTTTGTTGAGAGATTTGTTATGGGATAGTATGAGTAGGAAACAGGAGGTTAGAGTGATGTCGATAGATTTTGAAAAGGCGTTTGATCGTCTGTCACATAGGTTTTTGTTTAGAGTATTAGTGAGAATGGGATTCCCGGGTGATTTTGTAAATGTTGTAAGGATGCTGTATGATGGAGTATATAGTAAGGTTTTGATAAATGGTTGGATGTCTGAGAAGGTGAAAGTATGTTCTGGTGTAAGGCAGGGTTGTCCGTTGTCCCCTATGGCTTTTATATGTGCTATGGAGCCATTATTAGAGATGTTGCGGCGGGATAAGTGTGTTAGAGGGTTAAAAATTCCAGGGAGTGGTGGGAGAGAAGTCAAAGTTTTGGCCTACATGGATGATGTGTGTATTTTGGGAGAGTCTGTGGCTGTTATGAGAAGGGCAAAGTTACTAGTTGGATTGTTTTGTGGAGCGTCTGGGTTTAAGGTGAATTGGGACAAAAGTGAGTATAAATGTTTTGGTAGTATGCAAGGAAGTGAGGATGTGGGTATGAAGAATATTGAAGGTGGTATTCAGGTTTTAGGTGTTAAAATGGATGAAAGATTGGATGGGAGAGAAAGTTGGGATGATGTAGAGAAGAGAGTGGCCAAAAAATTGAGTCTTTGGAGGTTGAGAGATTTGTCTATGGTTGGGAAAGTGCTGGTTGTGAAAAGTGTAATATTGCCTATTTTATTGTATGTGGCAATAGTGTTTCCGCCAAGTTATATGGTTTTAAGGAAGTTAAAAAGAATTTTGTTTGTGTTTTTTTGGGGTACAAAAGTGGAAAGAGTGAGGAGAGAAGTTGTGATGAAGGATGGTAGTAAGGGTGGAATGGGATTTCCAAATCTAGATGTGTATTTGGGGGTGAATGTGGTGTTTGCGGTTAGAAGGATGATGAGAGGAGAAAAGAATTTTGCATGTATGTTGAGATATTTAGGTGGGCGTGTGTTATGCAAATTAGGTTGGCTGGAGAGAGATTTGAGAGTGCCTTATGCGTTTGTGTGCCCGAGTTGGTATTTGTATGTGGAAAAGTTTTTGGAGAGTTATAGGTTGATTGGTGTGAGAAAGGAGTTGTTTGAAAGTAAGAAGAATGTGTTTGGGTATGTCGCCGCAAGTGAGGTGGAGTGTCCGATTAATATGGTAAGAGGCCAGGATGTGTCTAAGGTGTGGAAGAGTTTAATGACAGATGGAATATCAAATAGACAGAGAGAGATAGGATGGCAGTGTTTGCATGGAGCCCTACCAGTAAGAGAGTTCCAAAGGAATAGAGGTATTGGAAGGAGTGAAATATGTCCGAGGGAAGATTGTAGTGGGGTTGAAAGTGTGATGCATGTGATTTGGAATTGTGACATGGCTCAGAATGTATGGAGAGGGATAGGTCCGTTGTGTAAGGAGTTGACTGTGATAAATAGGTTCTCATATGAGGTTGTGATGTTTGGTCTTAGTATGATTGGAAGAAAGAATGAAAGGGTGTTGTTTGTGTTGTTGGCGATTGTGAAGGAAGTCTTGTGGGATGTTAGAAATTTATATGTGTTTAAGAGAAAAGATGTGACTGTGGAAGGAAGTTTAAGAATGATTCTGGATAGGTTGTACACCGTTTATTTACGTGATAAAAAGAAATTAGGTGAAATAGATGCAGAGGGGATATGGAAATTTTTGAAGTGGAGACATGTTGTAAGGGTGTAATGGTGATGGTATTTGAATTTGTTTTGAATTTGCTTTGAACAAATAAAGAATGACCTAATGATGAGTTAGACTTCACCATGAGTCAAAAATGACGCATTATCTAAGTGGTGTTTAGTCTAAACCTGAAGGTTTATAAAAAAAAAAAAAAAAAAAAAAAATCTGTTCTTATCAGTTTAATATCTGATACGTCCCCTATCTGGGGACCATATATTAAATGGATTTTTGAGAACGGGGGCCGATTTCGAAGCTTGCTTCCGTCGCCCTATGCATTGACCCGATATGGCAGTATCTTCGGGTACAGTGCACCACCCCCTTACAGGGTTAAAAAGAAAGATTCCTACTTTCATTGCTACCTGCTTGCTGGCTAGCCAGCTAGCCAGCCCTGTGGGCCTTGCTGCTGCTGCAGCCAAAAAACAAAAGGTGGTGCTGCTGCTGCTTCTGCTGCTTCTGCTTCTGCTTGTGTCTGGCCGCTGTTGGAGCGTCCAGGCACAGGACTTCTGCTGCTGCTGACTAAATGGCCTCCTTAATTGGATCATTTGAGTAGCCAGCACACCTTTGCAGGTAGGGCATGACATGATAGGCAGCTGCCTTGATAGCGGGTGGGTGCTGAATGTTCCTAATTGACAAAATAAGATTAATGCTTATGAAGAAATATAAAATCTCATCCCTTCCCCAATATCGCGCCACACCCCTACCCCTTAATTCCCTGGTTGAACTTGATGGACATATGTCTTTTTTCGACCGTACTAACTATGTAACTATGTAACATAACATGGGGGGGGGGGGGGTCTCCTGGCTGTTCACACAGGTGTGTCATTGCTGTACATTGACCATGCATTGCTTCTGTGGTATTGCAAAGGCAAAGACAAATGCTTCCAGCCATCCATTGCACTAATGGATTGGTCATCAGCTGGCTGTCTATGTCCCGCATCAATATAGACCAAAGTACAGAGGGTTAGGCTATGCTATTGTGCACCTACCTGATGCATCAGAAGGTGCGAGGCCCTTGCTAAATTCTGTGCACAGACTTTGAGATCTATGCTTTAGACTGTATCTAAACCTGCTCCAACATGGACTGACATTCTGGCCTACTTTCAGCCGATGCGACTTGTCTGTCGCTGAACAGTCGCTTTTTATGTATTCAGCACCTATGTATAATGTTGTAAAAATGCTCTAGAAGCTAAAGTCGCAGAAATGTCACACATATTTGGCCTGCAACTTTCTGTGCGACAAATTCAGACAGGAAAAATCAGTATAAATCCTTAGAAAATTATCCCCCAGTGTCTCCATCTGCTGGCGGTATTGAATAAGCATTGCTGCACTGATGGGGTATGCATTAGACGAAAAAAAAGAAGAAAAAGAAGAATAATACGCCCAGAAAAGAGGCGAAAAGGAGAAAAACGTAAAAAAACGTGAAAAAAAAGTAAGAGGAAGAGAAGGGAAAAAAAGGTGGAAATGGGTTTAAAAGTGATTTCGGCGGAGAAATATATATATATATATATATATATATATATATATATATATATATATATATATGCGCACACACACACATAGATATAAACGTATTCTCCGTTGAGATATTGCAGCCGCTGCTGTGTCCAGGCCCAGGAGCCTTAGCACTGTGCTGTGATGTCACTCAATACCACTGACATCACTAGGTGTAAACAACATCTCTCCTTTGCTGTGTATGTGACTATGGAGCTGTTTGGTGATGTCGTCTATTACGGCCTTCATAGAAGCAACAGGAGATTGTTGCATCCATCTTGAACCCTCAGAACTACAGTGCTATGATGTCACTCACTTCCACAGGCCTTGCAGAGTGTAAACAACAACAACCCAGCTTTGTTGTGTATGTAACCATAGGGATTTGTGATGTCACCTAGAACCTTCACAGCAGCGACAGCTTTATGAGGAGCATCAGCACTGCTCTGCCTGAGCAGAACCATCACCGCCATAGGTTGTCAAATAACCCGGATTTAACCCACACAGGTAAGTCCAATGGGGTGCAGGCATGTCCTCTATGCTTACAGCTTCCCGTGGGTGTTGGTTTGATACCGTTTGGGGACAGCCAAGGAGGCATCTGCAGGCAACAAAGGTAGGTGTGTGCTTGTGTGTGTGTTTCCTATGCAGATCCTAAGCCCAGTGTCACATGCAAGTAGGAGGAGTAAGAAGGGTTCCTGGCAAATCCGGGTTATGGATTGCATTTAAAAAGGCCCCGTGGGAGTGCAATGGGCCCCTGTCTTGCTGCTTAGCAATAATGGTATGGGTTTAGGTTCTGCTGTGTGTACTGGTGGTTGACTGCCCCCCAGCCCAGAGTGTGCATGGAAAATTGTCTGGCAGCCTCCCTGACAGCAAGCAGTGATAGTGCCCATGAAGGGGACCTTGTTGGGCCCCGCCCCTTTCACGGTTATCGCTTCTCGGCCTTTTGGCTAAGATCAAGTGTAGTATCTGTTCTTATCAGTTTAATATCTGATACGTCCCCTATCTGGGGACCATATATTAAATGGATTTTTGAGAACGGGGGCCGATTTCGAAGCTTGCTTCCGTCGCCCTATGCATTGACCCGATATGGCAGTATCTTCGGGTACAGTGCACCACCCCCTTACAGGGTTAAAAAGAAAGATTCCTACTTTCATTGCTACCTGCTTGCTGGCTAGCCAGCTAGCCAGCCCTGTGGGCCTTGCTGCTGCTGCAGCCAAAAAACAAAAGGTGGTGCTGCTGCTGCTTCTGCTGCTTCTGCTTCTGCTTGTGTCTGGCCCCTGTTGGAGCATCCAGGCACAGGACTTCTGCTGCTGCTGACTAAATGGCCTCCTTAATTGGATCATTTGAGTAGCCAGCACACCTGTGCAGGTAGGGCATGACATGATAGGCAGCTGCCTTGATAGCGGGTGGGTGCTGAATGTTCCTAATTGACAAAATAAGATTAATGCTTATGAAGAAATATAAAATCTCATCCCTTCCCCAATATCGCGCCACACCCCTACCCCTTAATTCCCTGGTTGAACTTGATGGACATATGTCTTTTTTCGACCGTACTAACTATGTAACTATGTAACATAACATGGGGGGGGGGTCTCCTGGCTGTTCACACAGGTGTGTCATTGCTGTACATTGACCATGCATTGCTTCTGTGGTATTGCAAAGGCAAAGACAAATGCTTCCAGCCATCCATTGCACTAATGGATTGGTCATCAGCTGGCTGTCTATGTCCCGCATCAATATAGACCAAAGTACAGAGGGTTAGGCTATGCTATTGTGCACCTACCTGATGCATCAGAAGGTGCGAGGCCCTTGCTAAATTCTGTGCACAGACTTTGAGACCTATGCTTTAGACTGTATCTAAACCTGCTCCAACATGGACTGACATTCTGGCCTACTTTCAGCCGATGCGACTTGTCTGTCGCTGAACAGTCGCTTTTTATGTATTCAGCACCTATGTATAATGTTGTAAAAATGCTCTAGAAGCTAAAGTCGCAGAAATGTCACACATATTTGGCCTGCAACTTTCTGTGCGACAAATTCAGACAGGAAAAATCAGTATAAATCCTTAGAAAATTATCCCCCAGTGTCTCCATCTGCTGGCGGTATTGAATAAGCATTGCTGCACTGATGGGGTATGCATTAGACGAAAAAAAAGAAGAAAAAGAAGAATAATACGCCCAGAAAAGAGGCGAAAAGGAGAAAAACGTAAAAAAACGTGAAAAAAAAGTAAGAGGAAGAGAAGGGAAAAAAAGGTGGAAATGGGTTTAAAAGTGATTTCGGCGGAGAAATATATATATATATATATATATATATATATATATATATATATATATATACGCGCACACACACACATATATATAAACGTATTCTCCGTTGAGATATTGCAGCCGCTGCTGTGTCCAGGCCCAGGAGCCTTAGCACTGTGCTGTGATGTCACTCAATACCACTGACATCACTAGGTGTAAACAACATCTCTCCTTTGCTGTGTATGTGACTATGGAGCTGTTTGGTGATGTCGTCTATTATGGCCTTCATAGAAGCAACAGGAGATTGTTGCATCCATCTAGAACCCTCAGAACTACAGTGCTATGATGTCACTCACTTCCACAGGCCTTGCAGAGTGTAAACAACAACAACCCAGCTTTGTTGTGTATGTAACCATAGGGATTTGTGATGTCACCTAGAACCTTCACAGCAGCGACAGCTTTATGAGGAGCATCAGCACTGCTCTGCCTGAGCAGAACCATCACCGCCATAGGTTGTCAAATAACCCGGATTTAACCCACACAGGTAAGTCCAATGGGGTGCAGGCATGTCCTCTATGCTTACAGCTTCCCGTGGGTGTTGGTTTGATACCGTTTGGGGACAGCCAAGGAGGCATCTGCAGGCAACAAAGGTAGGTGTGTGCTTGTGTGTGTGTTTCCTATGCAGATCCTAAGCCCAGTGTCACATGCAAGTAGGAGGAGTAAGAAGGGTTCCTGGCAAATCCGGGTTATGGATTGCATTTAAAAAGGCCCCGTGGGAGTGCAATGGGCCCCTGTCTTGCTGCTTAGCAATAATGGTATGGGTTTAGGTTCTGCTGTGTGTACTGGTGGTTGACTGCCCCCCAGCCCAGAGTGTGCATGGAAAATTGTCTGGCAGCCTCCCTGACAGCAAGCAGTGATAGTGCCCATGAAGGGCACCTTGTTGGGCCCGCCCCTTTCACGGTTATCGCTTCTCAGCCTTTTGGCTAAGATCAAGTGTAGTATCTGTTCTTATCAGTTTAATATCTGATACGTCCCCTATCTGGGGACCATATATTAAATGGATTTTTGAGAACGGGGGCCGATTTCGAAGCTTGCTTCCGTCGCCCTATGCATTGACCCGATATGGCAGTATCTTCGGGTACAGTGCACCACCCCCTTACAGGGTTAAAAAGAAAGATTCCTACTTTCATTGCTACCTGCTTGCTGGCTAGCCAGCTAGCCAGCCCTGTGGGCCTTGCTGCTGCTGCAGCCAAAAAACAAAAGGTGGTGCTGCTGCTGCTTCTGCTGCTTCTGCTTCTGCTTGTGTCTGGCCGCTGTTGGAGCGTCCAGGCACAGGACTTCTGCTGCTGCTGACTAAATGGCCTCCTTAATTGGATCATTTGAGTAGCCAGCACACCTGTGCAGGTAGGGCATGACATGATAGGCAGCTGCCTTGATAGCGGGTGGGTGCTGAATGTTCCTAATTGACAAAATAAGATTAATGCTTATGAAGAAATATAAAATCTCATCCCTTCCCCAATATCGCGCCACACCCCTACCCCTTAATTCCCTGGTTGAACTTGATGGACATATGTCTTTTTTCGACCGTACTAACTATGTAACTATGTAACATAACATGGGGGGGGGGGGGGGGGGGTCTCCTGGCTGTTCACACAGGTGTGTCATTGCTGTACATTGACCATGCATTGCTTCTGTGGTATTGCAAAGGCAAAGACAAATGCTTCCAGCCATCCATTGCACTAATGGATTGGTCATCAGCTGGCTGTCTATGTCCCGCATCAATATAGACCAAAGTACAGAGGGTTAGGCTATGCTATTGTGCACCTACCTGATGCATCAGAAGGTGCGAGGCCCTTGCTAAATTCTGTGCACAGACTTTGAGATCTATACTTTAGACTGTATCTAAACCTGCTCCAACATGGACTGACATTCTGGCCTACTTTCAGCCGATGCGACTTGTCTGTCGCTGAACAGTCGCTTTTTATGTATTCAGCACCTATGTATAATGTTGTAAAAATGCTCTAGAAGCTAAAGTCGCAGAAATGTCACACATATTTGGCCTGCAACTTTCTGTGCGACAAATTCAGACAGGAAAAATCAGTATAAATCCTTAGAAAATTATCCCCCAGTGTCTCCATCTGCTGGCGGTATTGAATAAGCATTGCTGCACTGATGGGGTATGCATTAGACGAAAAAAAAGAAGAAAAAGAAGAATAATACGCCCAGAAAAGAGGCGAAAAGGAGAAAAACGTAAAAAAACGTGAAAAAAAAGTAAGAGGAAGAGAAGGGAAAAAAAGGTGGAAATGGGTTTAAAAGTGATTTCGGCGGAGAAATATATATATATATATATATATATATATATATATATATATATACGCGCACACACACACATATATATAAACGTATTCTCCGTTGAGATATTGCAGCCGCTGCTGTGTCCAGGCCCAGGAGCCTTAGCACTGTGCTGTGATGTCACTCAATACCACTGACATCACTAGGTGTAAACAACATCTCTCCTTTGCTGTGTATGTGACTATGGAGCTGTTTGGTGATGTCGTCTATTATGGCCCTCATAGAAGCAACAGGAGATTGTTGCATCCATCTAGAACCCTCAGAACTACAGTGCTATGATGTCACTCACTTCCACAGGCCTTGCAGAGTGTAAACAACAACAACCCAGCTTTGTTGTGTATGTAACCATAGGGATTTGTGATGTCACCTAGAACCTTCACAGCAGCGACAGCTTTATGAGGAGCATCAGCACTGCTCTGCCTGAGCAGAACCATCACCGCCATAGGTTGTCAAATAACCCGGATTTAACCCACACAGGTAAGTCCAATGGGGTGCAGGCATGTCCTCTATGCTTACAGCTTCCCGTGGGTGTTGGTTTGATACCGTTTGGGGACAGCCAAGGAGGCATCTGCAGGCAACAAAGGTAGGTGTGTGCTTGTGTGTGTGTTTCCTATGCAGATCCTAAGCCCAGTGTCACATGCAAGTAGGAGGAGTAAGAAGGGTTCCTGGCAAATCCGGGTTATGGATTGCATTTAAAAAGGCCCCGTGGGAGTGCAATGGGCCCCTGTCTTGCTGCTTAGCAATAATGGTATGGGTTTAGGTTCTGCTGTGTGTACTGGTGGTTGACTGCCCCCCAGCCCAGAGTGTGCATGGAAAATTGTCTGGCAGCCTCCCTGACAGCAAGCAGTGATAGTGCCCATGAAGGGCACCTTGTTGGGCCCGCCCCTTTCACGGTTATCGCTTCTCGGCCTTTTGGCTAAGATCAAGTGTAGTATCTGTTCTTATCAGTTTAATATCTGATACGTCCCCTATCTGGGGACCATATATTAAATGGATTTTTGAGAACGGGGGCCGATTTCGAAGCTTGCTTCCGTCGCCCTATGCATTGACCCGATATGGCAGTATCTTCGGGTACAGTGCACCACCCCCTTACAGGGTTAAAAAGAAAGATTCCTACTTTCATTGCTACCTGCTTGCTGGCTAGCCAGCTAGCCAGCCCTGTGGGCCTTGCTGCTGCTGCAGCCAAAAAACAAAAGGTGGTGCTGCTGCTGCTTCTGCTGCTTCTGCTTGTGTCTGGCCGCTGTTGGAGCGTCCAGGCACAGGACTTCTGCTGCTGCTGACTAAATGGCCTCCTTAATTGGATCATTTGAGTAGCCAGCACACCTGTGCAGGTAGGGCATGACATGATAGGCAGCTGCCTTGATAGCGGGTGGGTGCTGAATGTTCCTAATTGACAAAATAAGATTAATGCTTATGAAGAAATATAAAATCTCATCCCTTCCCCAATATCGCGCCACACCCCTACCCCTTAATTCCCTGGTTGAACTTGATGGACATATGTCTTTTTTCGACCGTACTAACTATGTAACTATGTAACATAACATGGGGGGGGGGGGTCTCCTGGCTGTTCACACAGGTGTGTCATTGCTGTACATTGACCATGCATTGCTTCTGTGGTATTGCAAAGGCAAAGACAAATGCTTCCAGCCATCCATTGCACTAATGGATTGGTCATCAGCTGGCTGTCTATGTCCCGCATCAATATAGACCAAAGTACAGAGGGTTAGGCTATGCTATTGTGCACCTACCTGATGCATCAGAAGGTGCGAGGCCCTTGCTAAATTCTGTGCACAGACTTTGAGATCTATACTTTAGACTGTATCTAAACCTGCTCCAACATGGACTGACATTCTGGCCTACTTTCAGCCGATGCGACTTGTCTGTCGCTGAACAGTCGCTTTTTATGTATTCAGCACCTATGTATAATGTTGTAAAAATGCTCTAGAAGCTAAAGTCGCAGAAATGTCACACATATTTGGCCTGCAACTTTCTGTGCGACAAATTCAGACAGGAAAAATCAGTATAAATCCTTAGAAAATTATCCCCCAGTGTCTCCATCTGCTGGCGGTATTGAATAAGCATTGCTGCACTGATGGGGTATGCATTAGACGAAAAAAAAGAAGAAAAAGAAGAATAATACGCCCAGAAAAGAGGCGAAAAGGAGAAAAACGTAAAAAAACGTGAAAAAAAAGTAAGAGGAAGAGAAGGGAAAAAAAGGTGGAAATGGGTTTAAAAGTGATTTCGGCGGAGAAATATATATATATATATATATATATATATATATATATATATATACGCGCACACACACACATATATATAAACGTATTCTCCGTTGAGATATTGCAGCCGCTGCTGTGTCCAGGCCCAGGAGCCTTAGCACTGTGCTGTGATGTCACTCAATACCACTGACATCACTAGGTGTAAACAACATCTCTCCTTTGCTGTGTATGTGACTATGGAGCTGTTTGGTGATGTCGTCTATTATGGCCTTCATAGAAGCAACAGGAGATTGTTGCATCCATCTAGAACCCTCAGAACTACAGTGCTATGATGTCACTCACTTCCACAGGCCTTGCAGAGTGTAAACAACAACAACCCAGCTTTGTTGTGTATGTAACCATAGGGATTTGTGATGTCACCTAGAACCTTCACAGCAGCGACAGCTTTATGAGGAGCATCAGCACTGCTCTGCCTGAGCAGAACCATCACCGCCATAGGTTGTCAAATAACCCGGATTTAACCCACACAGGTAAGTCCAATGGGGTGCAGGCATGTCCTCTATGCTTACAGCTTCCCGTGGGTGTTGGTTTGATACCGTTTGGGGACAGCCAAGGAGGCATCTGCAGGCAACAAAGGTAGGTGTGTGCTTGTGTGTGTGTTTCCTATGCAGATCCTAAGCCCAGTGTCACATGCAAGTAGGAGGAGTAAGAAGGGTTCCTGGCAAATCCGGGTTATGGATTGCATTTAAAAAGGCCCCGTGGGAGTGCAATGGGCCCCTGTCTTGCTGCTTAGCAATAATGGTATGGGTTTAGGTTCTGCTGTGTGTACTGGTGGTTGACTGCCCCCCAGCCCAGAGTGTGCATGGAAAATTGTCTGGCAGCCTCCCTGACAGCAAGCAGTGATAGTGCCCATGAAGGGCACCTTGTTGGGCCCGCCCCTTTCACGGTTATCGCTTCTCGGCCTTTTGGCTAAGATCAAGTGTAGTATCTGTTCTTATCAGTTTAATATCTGATACGTCCCCTATCTGGGGACCATATATTAAATGGATTTTTGAGAACGGGGGCCGATTTCGAAGCTTGCTTCCGTCGCCCTATGCATTGACCCGATATGGCAGTATCTTCGTGTACAGTGCACCACCCCCTTACAGGGTTAAAAAGAAAGATTCCTACTTTCATTGCTACCTGCTTGCTGGCTAGCCAGCTAGCCAGCCCTGTGGGCCTTGCTGCTGCTGCAGCCAAAAAACAAAAGGTGGTGCTGCTGCTGCTTCTGCTGCTTCTGCTTCTGCTTGTGTCTGGCCGCTGTTGGAGCGTCCAGGCACAGGACTTCTGCTGCTGCTGACTAAATGGCCTCCTTAATTGGATCATTTGAGTAGCCAGCACACCTGTGCAGGTAGGGCATGACATGATAGGCAGCTGCCTTGATAGCGGGTGGGTGCTGAATGTTCCTAATTGACAAAATAAGATTAATGCTTATGAAGAAATATAAAATCTCATCCCTTCCCCAATATCGCGCCACACCCCTACCCCTTAATTCCCTGGTTGAACTTGATGGACATATGTCTTTTTTCGACCGTACTAACTATGTAACTATGTAACATAACATGGGGGGGGGTCTCCTGGCTGTTCACACAGGTGTGTCATTGCTGTACATTGACCATGCATTGCTTCTGTGGTATTGCAAAGGCAAAGACAAATGCTTCCAGCCATCCATTGCACTAATGGATTGGTCATCAGCTGGCTGTCTATGTCCCGCATCAATATAGACCAAAGTACAGAGGGTTAGGCTATGCTATTGTGCACCTACCTGATGCATCAGAAGGTGCGAGGCCCTTGCTAAATTCTGTGCACAGACTTTGAGATCTATACTTTAGACTGTATCTAAACCTGCTCCAACATGGACTGACATTCTGGCCTACTTTCAGCCGATGCGACTTGTCTGTCGCTGAACAGTCGCTTTTTATGTATTCAGCACCTATGTATAATGTTGTAAAAATGCTCTAGAAGCTAAAGTCGCAGAAATGTCACACATATTTGGCCTGCAACTTTCTGTGCGACAAATTCAGACAGGAAAAATCAGTATAAATCCTTAGAAAATTATCCCCCAGTGTCTCCATCTGCTGGCGGTATTGAATAAGCATTGCTGCACTGATGGGGTATGCATTAGACGAAAAAAAAGAAGAAAAAGAAGAATAATACGCCCAGAAAAGAGGCGAAAAGGAGAAAAACGTAAAAAAACGTGAAAAAAAAGTAAGAGGAAGAGAAGGGAAAAAAAGGTGGAAATGGGTTTAAAAGTGATTTCGGCGGAGAAATATATATATATATATATATATATATATATATATATATATATATACCGCGCACACACACACATATATATAAACGTATTCTCCGTTGAGATATTGCAGCCGCTGCTGTGTCCAGGCCCAGGAGCCTTAGCACTGTGCTGTGATGTCACTCAATACCACTGACATCACTAGGTGTAAACAACATCTCTCCTTTGCTGTGTATGTGACTATGGAGCTGTTTGGTGATGTCGTCTATTATGGCCTTCATAGAAGCAACAGGAGATTGTTGCATCCATCTAGAACCCTCAGAACTACAGTGCTATGATGTCACTCACTTCCACAGGCCTTGCAGAGTGTAAACAACAACAACCCAGCTTTGTTGTGTATGTAACCATAGGGATTTGTGATGTCACCTAGAACCTTCACAGCAGCGACAGCTTTATGAGGAGCATCAGCACTGCTCTGCCTGAGCAGAACCATCACCGCCATAGGTTGTCAAATAACCCGGATTTAACCCACACAGGTAAGTCCAATGGGGTGCAGGCATGTCCTCTATGCTTACAGCTTCCCGTGGGTGTTGGTTTGATACCGTTTGGGGACAGCCAAGGAGGCATCTGCAGGCAACAAAGGTAGGTGTGTGCTTGTGTGTGTGTTTCCTATGCAGATCCTAAGCCCAGTGTCACATGCAAGTAGGAGGAGTAAGAAGGGTTCCTGGCAAATCCGGGTTATGGATTGCATTTAAAAAGGCCCCGTGGGAGTGCAATGGGCCCCTGTCTTGCTGCTTAGCAATAATGGTATGGGTTTAGGTTCTGCTGTGTGTACTGGTGGTTGACTGCCCCCCAGCCCAGAGTGTGCATGGAAAATTGTCTGGCAGCCTCCCTGACAGCAAGCAGTGATAGTGCCCATGAAGGGCACCTTGTTGGGCCCGCCCCTTTCACGGTTATCGCTTCTCGGCCTTTTGGCTAAGATCAAGTGTAGTATCTGTTCTTATCAGTTTAATATCTGATACGTCCCCTATCTGGGGACCATATATTAAATGGATTTTTGAGAACGGGGGCCGATTTCGAAGCTTGCTTCCGTCGCCCTATGCATTGACCCGATATGGCAGTATCTTCGGGTACAGTGCACCACCCCCTTACAGGGTTAAAAAGAAAGATTCCTACTTTCATTGCTACCTGCTTGCTGGCTAGCCAGCTAGCCAGCCCTGTGGGCCTTGCTGCTGCTGCAGCCAAAAAACAAAAGGTGGTGCTGCTGCTGCTTCTGCTGCTTCTGCTTCTGCTTGTGTCTGGCCGCTGTTGGAGCGTCCAGGCACAGGACTTCTGCTGCTGCTGACTAAATGGCCTCCTTAATTGGATCATTTGAGTAGCCAGCACACCTGTGCAGGTAGGGCATGACATGATAGGCAGCTGCCTTGATAGCGGGTGGGTGCTGAATGTTCCTAATTGACAAAATAAGATTAATGCTTATGAAGAAATATAAAATCTCATCCCTTCCCCAATATCGCGCCACACCCCTACCCCTTAATTCCCTGGTTGAACTTGATGGACATATGTCTTTTTTCGACCGTACTAACTATGTAACTATGTAACATAACATGGGGGGGGGGGGGGTCTCCTGGCTGTTCACACAGGTGTGTCATTGCTGTACATTGACCATGCATTGCTTCTGTGGTATTGCAAAGGCAAAGACAAATGCTTCCAGCCATCCATTGCACTAATGGATTGGTCATCAGCTGGCTGTCTATGTCCCGCATCAATATAGACCAAAGTACAGAGGGTTAGGCTATGCTATTGTGCACCTACCTGATGCATCAGAAGGTGCGAGGCCCTTGCTAAATTCTGTGCACAGACTTTGAGATCTATACTTTAGACTGTATCTAAACCTGCTCCAACATGGACTGACATTCTGGCCTACTTTCAGCCGATGCGACTTGTCTGTCGCTGAACAGTCGCTTTTTATGTATTCAGCACCTATGTATAATGTTGTAAAAATGCTCTAGAAGCTAAAGTCGCAGAAATGTCACACATATTTGGCCTGCAACTTTCTGTGCGACAAATTCAGACAGGAAAAATCAGTATAAATCCTTAGAAAATTATCCCCCAGTGTCTCCATCTGCTGGCGGTATTGAATAAGCATTGCTGCACTGATGGGGTATGCATTAGACGAAAAAAAAGAAGAAAAAGAAGAATAATACGCCCAGAAAAGAGGCGAAAAGGAGAAAAACGTAAAAAAACGTGAAAAAAAAGTAAGAGGAAGAGAAGGGAAAAAAAGGTGGAAATGGGTTTAAAAGTGATTTCGGCGGAGAAATATATATATATATATATATATATATATATATATATATATATATATATATATATATACGCGCACACACACACATATATATAAACGTATTCTCC
>NW_026609971.1:0-21220 GCF_029499605.1 Hyla sarda | reverse complement strand
CCCCACACACTTATGGGCTATCTCTTCAAACGACTTTATTTGACCTAAAGCGTATAATTGATTTACATAAATAAGCCCCTTTTCATCCAAAAGAGTGAATCTTTAATTTTAAGGAACTCTTTAAGTGCTTTATTCGACCATAATGAAGTAAAGTCAAAACTCCATGTGATTTAAAAAATAAATTTAAGTTCCCCCCATACTTAATTATCTAGATATGCATGGGTGTAGTGAGTATCCCAGCTTCCAAAATCTCAAAAATATCCTTCATTTTTCAGAGGCTTTTTCAAAAATGAAAGAAGCGATCTGATTGGTTGCTATGGGCAACTCAGAAACTTTTCCTCTGGGCAGGTTTTGATAAATCTCCCTCTATGGGGGAGATTCATTAAGACCAGTGTAGAGGAAGAGTTGTGCAGTTGCCCATAGCAACCAGATTGCTTCTTTCATTTTTCACAATGCCTTTGCAAAATGAAAGAAGCGATCTGATTGGTTGCTATGGGCAACTCAGCATATTTTCCTGGAAAAGTTTCTGAGTTGCCCATAGCAACCAATCAGATTACTTCCTTCATTTTTCAGAGACTTTTTCAAAAATGAAAGAAGCGATCTGATTGGTTGCTATGGGCAACTCAGCAGCTTTCCCCATAGACCACAATGGGCCTACTGGTTTCAATGGGCAAAAAATCAGAGTTAATGCACTAGACACAGTTCTCTATACCATTAACCCCTTCCCGACCTATGACATACCTGTACGTCATGGGTGGCAAGGTGTTCCCGACCCATGACATACAGGTACGTCATGAACATTTTTGCCGCTACTCGCGGCATCCCGCAGCGCCCGGTAAGATGGTGGCTATCACTGATAGCCAGCCATCTTACCATGCGACCACGGGGGGTTTCATCCCCCACCCCCCCCCCCAGCGATCGCTGCTATCAGCTGGTCAACTCTGACTAGCTAATAGCAGCGTTTCGCTATCAGAATATTTAGCAGCGCGGTGTGTAAGTCCCGATCACGGGGATCGGGACACACACCGCTCTGCTAAGTGTCCCTTACCCATCCCCCGGCATCACTTACCCGACCATGCGGTGTCCCGAGTGGTCCCGTTGCGAGCGACGTCCTCCAGGCGGTCCCGGCGGCGCTGCGTCCCGGCGGCGCAGGTTGACCGCCAGATGAAGGGGCAGCCGACACGCCCCCTCAAAAAAAGCGCTATAGCAGAGCCAGAAATTGCCAAAGGCAGCGCTGCATCAGTCCCCCAAAAAATGTGAGTTCCTGGATTTAAATATCTATATTCAGGATGGCTGTTCGCATACTGCCAACTATTTTAAGGAGGTGAATGCAAACAGATACCTCGACTTTAACAGTTGCCATCTTAAATAATGGAAGAAGAACATTCCATTCGGTCAAATGAAAAGAATCCGAAGGAATTGTTCTTCCCCACAAAAATACCTACAACAACTAGAGAACCTGGAGGATCGTTTTAAACAAAAAGGGTATCCCAAACCCCTTATACAAGGAGCACGCCAGAGAGTGGACGAATTAGAACAAAGTGCTTGCTTGAAAAATAATAAACAGGGTAATGCAGAGGGGGGTTATAATGATGAATTTGATTCTGTTTTTCTAACTAGGTATTACACTTCACACACCAATATTTTTTTATAATTTTTTTTTTTTTTTTTTTTGTATAGGTAATATCACCAGCTCATATTATTGTGTCATGATTACTGGCACCATATGTAGTCCCCCAGTTATTCTTCTTTAGATGTTTTCCGTGTCCTGTGCAGTATCTCTCCCAGAAGTCCACTTGATGGCCCCCGTGGTGGTCTACACCCCGAAGTCATCAATTTTTACTCTAAGAGAGAGTGTGCAGCTGTTTCTGGAGACGGTCAACAATAACCTCTGCATGGTGGAATAATAGGTCACGATGTTTATCAGGATCAGTAGAAGCATCACCCACTCGATGATTATGATGGGGATTTCACGGATCTCGTCCCAGTCTTCATCATTATGGAATAATTCCTTTAATGTTTCATATCCAAAATAGAAAACTACACAGACAAAAGTCAGGCCACAGCAGGTGCATCTACTATGGTGGATGACTTTTTTTGCTCCTGGTAATTTATACATCTGGATGGACTGCCCAAGGTAGTATAAGGCTTCACATGTAATGGAAATTATCGTGCTGACAAAGTGTATCCTGGGATATTCTTCGGGGGACAATACATGCATAACAGCTGTGGAAAAACAGGAGGCCCACACAATGGCCAGCAGGATCCTCTGGATCAGGACCTGATGACCCCTGAACTCTTCAGTATGCATAACCATATACTTATAAATAAGAAAGGTTAGTACCAAAGTGCCAATGGACGTCCCTATAAATCCAATTCTGAATAATATGCTTTCGGGAAAGACATTTCCCACGTCACTGTGAAGGAAAAGAAACCAATGTTATTATGGATATTTCCTCACTCCCAACCCATGAAATAAGAATCATTTGCTTGTTTATCTTACCTGATGCTCATCAGTGGCGAGGCTGCATGGCCGAGGACGACCGCCATGATGTAGCTGGTGGCAAGCCAGGCCGCACACCAAAACGCCAACAGGAGGGGGACGAACCCCAGTCCTTTTAGCTCCATTTCAGACAAGTAGAAAAAGAAGACGCTAATCTCACTATTCTCACTAATCGCACTGGAACAGACTGAAGGCTCGGGCGGCTGTCAGTGGGATGTCAGGCCTCCAGCTGTCTATGACATCACATGTGACATGTCAGAATGACTGCTTGTTTCTTTGAGCTGCCATGATTTAGTATCTGCTATAGACAGAACCTGATGTTTTTACTATGGACCTTACAGACCTCAGAACCCAAGTAATTAGTGCAGGGGCTCCATTTTGATCATCTCATATTTCACATTATTTGAGTTCCAGGGCTCAGATACATTTGCACCCTCTATAGCAGTGGTCTTCAAGCTGTGAACCCCCAACCGCTGCAGAACCACAACTCCCAGCATGCCCAGACAGCAACTTTGCATAAGGAAATAGTCTAATTAAACTTTTCTTATATATAGAATCCCTGAAATCTCCAATCTCTCCTTTTATTGCTTTATGATCTGTGTTACTTATTTGTAAAAAACAATGTTTGTGATTGTCTTCCCCCCACACACTTATGGGCTATCTCTTCAAACGACTTTATTTGACCTAAAGCGTATAATTGATTTACATAAATAAGCCCCTTTTCATCCAAAAGAGTGAATCTTTAATTTTAAGGAACTCTTTAAGTGCTTTATTCGACCATAATGAAGTAAAGTCAAAACTCCATGTGATTTAAAAAATAAATTTAAGTTCCCCCCATACTTAATTATCTAGATATGCATGGGTGTAGTGAGTATCCCAGCTTCCAAAATCTCAAAAATATCCTTCATTTTTCAGAGGCTTTTTCAAAAATGAAAGAAGCGATCTGATTGGTTGCTATGGGCAACTCAGAAACTTTTCCTCTGGGCAGGTTTTGATAAATCTCCCTCTATGGGGGAGATTCATTAAGACCAGTGTAGAGGAAGAGTTGTGCAGTTGCCCATAGCAACCAGATTGCTTCTTTCATTTTTCACAATGCCTTTGCAAAATGAAAGAAGCGATCTGATTGGTTGCTATGGGCAACTCAGCATATTTTCCTGGAAAAGTTTCTGAGTTGCCCATAGCAACCAATCAGATTACTTCCTTCATTTTTCAGAGACTTTTTCAAAAATGAAAGAAGCGATCTGATTGGTTGCTATGGGCAACTCAGCAGCTTTCCCCATAGACCACAATGGGCCTACTGGTTTCAATGGGCAAAAAATCAGAGTTAATGCACTAGACACAGTTCTCTATACCATTAACCCCTTCCCGACCTATGACATACCTGTACGTCATGGGTGGCAAGGTGTTCCCGACCCATGACATACAGGTACGTCATGAACATTTTTGCCGCTACTCGCGGCATCCCGCAGCGCCCGGTAAGATGGTGGCTATCACTGATAGCCAGCCATCTTACCATGCGACCACGGGGGGTTTCATCCCCCACCCCCCCCCCCAGCGATCGCTGCTATCAGCTGGTCAACTCTGACTAGCTAATAGCAGCGTTTCGCTATCAGAATATTTAGCAGCGCGGTGTGTAAGTCCCGATCACGGGGATCGGGACACACACCGCTCTGCTAAGTGTCCCTTACCCATCCCCCGGCATCACTTACCCGACCATGCGGTGTCCCGAGTGGTCCCGTTGCGAGCGACGTCCTCCAGGCGGTCCCGGCGGCGCTGCGTCCCGGCGGCGCAGGTTGACCGCCAGATGAAGGGGCAGCCGACACGCCCCCTCAAAAAAAGCGCTATAGCAGAGCCAGAAATTGCCAAAGGCAGCGCTGCATCAGTCCCCCAAAAAATGTGAGTTCCTGGATTTAAATATCTATATTCAGGATGGCTGTTCGCATACTGCCAACTATTTTAAGGAGGTGAATGCAAACAGATACCTCGACTTTAACAGTTGCCATCTTAAATAATGGAAGAAGAACATTCCATTCGGTCAAATGAAAAGAATCCGAAGGAATTGTTCTTCCACACAAAAATACCTACAACAACTAGAGAACCTGGAGGATCGTTTTAAACAAAAAGGGTATCCCAAACCCCTTATACAAGGAGCACGCCAGAGAGTGGACGAATTAGAACAAAGTGCTTGCTTGAAAAATAATAAACAGGGTAATGCAGAGGGGGGTTATAATGATGAATTTGATTCTGTTTTTCTAACTAGGTATTACACTTCACACACCAATATTTTTTTATAATTTTTTTTTTTTTTTTTTTTGTATAGGTAATATCACCAGCTCATATTATTGTGTCATGATTACTGGCACCATATGTAGTCCCCCAGTTATTCTTCTTTAGATGTTTTCCGTGTCCTGTGCAGTATCTCTCCCAGAAGTCCACTTGATGGCCCCCGTGGTGGTCTACACCCCGAAGTCATCAATTTTTACTCTAAGAGAGAGTGTGCAGCTGTTTCTGGAGACGGTCAACAATAACCTCTGCATGGTGGAATAATAGGTCACGATGTTTATCAGGATCAGTAGAAGCATCACCCACTCGATGATTATGATGGGGATTTCACGGATCTCGTCCCAGTCTTCATCATTATGGAATAATTCCTTTAATGTTTCATATCCAAAATAGAAAACTACACAGACAAAAGTCAGGCCACAGCAGGTGCATCTACTATGGTGGATGACTTTTTTTGCTCCTGGTAATTTATACATCTGGATGGACTGCCCAAGGTAGTATAAGGCTTCACATGTAATGGAAATTATCGTGCTGACAAAGTGTATCCTGGGATATTCTTCGGGGGACAATACATGCATAACAGCTGTGGAAAAACAGGAGGCCCACACAATGGCCAGCAGGATCCTCTGGATCAGGACCTGATGACCCCTGAACTCTTCAGTATGCATAACCATATACTTATAAATAAGAAAGGTTAGTACCAAAGTGCCAATGGACGTCCCTATAAATCCAATTCTGAATAATATGCTTTCGGGAAAGACATTTCCCACGTCACTGTGAAGGAAAAGAAACCAATGTTATTATGGATATTTCCTCACTCCCAACCCATGAAATAAGAATCATTTGCTTGTTTATCTTACCTGATGCTCATCAGTGGCGAGGCTGCATGGCCGAGGACGACCGTCATGATGTAGCTGGTGGCAAGCCAGGCCGCACACCAAAACGCCAACAGGAGGGGGACGAACCCCAGTCCTTTTAGCTCCATTTCAGACAAGTAGAAAAAGAAGACGCTAATCTCACTATTCTCACTAATCGCACTGGAACAGACTGAAGGCTCGGGCGGCTGTCAGTGGGATGTCAGGCCTCCAGCTGTCTATGACATCACATGTGACATGTCAGAATGACTGCTTGTTTCTTTGAGCTGCCATGATTTAGTATCTGCTATAGACAGAACCTGATGTTTTTACTATGGACCTTACAGACCTCAGAACCCAAGTAATTAGTGCAGGGGCTCCATTTTGATCATCTCATATTTCACATTATTTGAGTTCCAGGGCTCAGATACATTTGCACCCTCTATAGCAGTGGTCTTCAAGCTGTGAACCCCCAACCGCTGCAGAACCACAACTCCCAGCATGCCCAGACAGCAACTTTGCATAAGGAAATAGTCTAATTAAACTTTTCTTATATATAGAATCCCTGAAATCTCCAATCTCTCCTTTTATTGCTTTATGATCTGTGTTACTTATTTGTAAAAAACAATGTTTGTGATTGTCTTCCCCCCACACACTTATGGGCTATCTCTTCAAACGACTTTATTTGACCTAAAGCGTATAATTGATTTACATAAATAAGCCCCTTTTCATCCAAAAGAGTGAATCTTTAATTTTAAGGAACTCTTTAAGTGCTTTATTCGACCATAATGAAGTAAAGTCAAAACTCCATGTGATTTAAAAAATAAATTTAAGTTCCCCCCATACTTAATTATCTAGATATGCATGGGTGTAGTGAGTATCCCAGCTTCCAAAATCTCAAAAATATCCTTCATTTTTCAGAGGCTTTTTCAAAAATGAAAGAAGCGATCTGATTGGTTGCTATGGGCAACTCAGAAACTTTTCCTCTGGGCAGGTTTTGATAAATCTCCCTCTATGGGGGAGATTCATTAAGACCAGTGTAGAGGAAGAGTTGTGCAGTTGCCCATAGCAACCAGATTGCTTCTTTCATTTTTCACAATGCCTTTGCAAAATGAAAGAAGCGATCTGATTGGTTGCTATGGGCAACTCAGCATATTTTCCTGGAAAAGTTTCTGAGTTGCCCATAGCAACCAATCAGATTACTTCCTTCATTTTTCAGAGACTTTTTCAAAAATGAAAGAAGCGATCTGATTGGTTGCTATGGGCAACTCAGCAGCTTTCCCCATAGACCACAATGGGCCTACTGGTTTCAATGGGCAAAAAAATCAGAGTTAATGCACTAGACACAGTTCTCTATACCATTAACCCCTTCCCGACCTATGACATACCTGTACGTCATGGGTGGCAAGGTGTTCCCGACCCATGACATACAGGTACGTCATGAACATTTTTGCCGCTACTCGCGGCATCCCGCAGCGCCCGGTAAGATGGTGGCTATCACTGATAGCCAGCCATCTTACCATGCGACCACGGGGGGTTTCATCCCCCCCCCCCCCCCAGCGATCGCTGCTATCAGCTGGTCAACTCTGACTAGCTAATAGCAGCGTTTCGCTATCAGAATATTTAGCAGCGCGGTGTGTAAGTCCCGATCACGGGGATCGGGACACACACCGCTCTGCTAAGTGTCCCTTACCCATCCCCCGGCATCACTTACCCGACCATGCGGTGTCCCGAGTGGTCCCGTTGCGAGCGACGTCCTCCAGGCGGTCCCGGCGGCGCTGCGTCCCGGCGGCGCAGGTTGACCGCCAGATGAAGGGGCAGCCGACACGCCTCCTCAAAAAAAGCGCTATAGCAGAGCCAGAAATTGCCAAAGGCAGCGCTGCATCAGTCCCCCAAAAAATGTGAGTTCCTGGATTTAAATATCTATATTCAGGATGGCTGTTCGCATACTGCCAACTATTTTAAGGAGGTGAATGCAAACAGATACCTCGACTTTAACAGTTGCCATCTTAAATAATGGAAGAAGAACATTCCATTCGGTCAAATGAAAAGAATCCGAAGGAATTGTTCTTCCACACAAAAATACCTACAACAACTAGAGAACCTGGAGGATCGTTTTAAACAAAAAGGGTATCCCAAACCCCTTATACAAGGAGCACGCCAGAGAGTGGACGAATTAGAACAAAGTGCTTGCTTGAAAAATAATAAACAGGGTAATGCAGAGGGGGGTTATAATGATGAATTTGATTCTGTTTTTCTAACTAGGTATTACACTTCACACACCAATATTTTTTTATAATTTTTTTTTTTTTTTTTTTTGTATAGGTAATATCACCAGCTCATATTATTGTGTCATGATTACTGGCACCATATGTAGTCCCCCAGTTATTCTTCTTTAGATGTTTTCCGTGTCCTGTGCAGTATCTCTCCCAGAAGTCCACTTGATGGCCCCCGTGGTGGTCTACACCCCGAAGTCATCAATTTTTACTCTAAGAGAGAGTGTGCAGCTGTTTCTGGAGACGGTCAACAATAACCTCTGCATGGTGGAATAATAGGTCACGATGTTTATCAGGATCAGTAGAAGCATCACCCACTCGATGATTATGATGGGGATTTCACGGATCTCGTCCCAGTCTTCATCATTATGGAATAATTCCTTTAATGTTTCATATCCAAAATAGAAAACTACACAGACAAAAGTCAGGCCACAGCAGGTGCATCTACTATGGTGGATGACTTTTTTTGCTCCTGGTAATTTATACATCTGGATGGACTGCCCAAGGTAGTATAAGGCTTCACATGTAATGGAAATTATCGTGCTGACAAAGTGTATCCTGGGATATTCTTCGGGGGACAATACATGCATAACAGCTGTGGAAAAACAGGAGGCCCACACAATGGCCAGCAGGATCCTCTGGATCAGGACCTGATGACCCCTGAACTCTTCAGTATGCATAACCATATACTTATAAATAAGAAAGGTTAGTACCAAAGTGCCAATGGACGTCCCTATAAATCCAATTCTGAATAATATGCTTTCGGGAAAGACATTTCCCACGTCACTGTGAAGGAAAAGAAACCTGTTATTATGGATATTTCCTCACTCCCAACCCATGAAATAAGAATCATTTGCTTGTTTATCTTACCTGATGCTCATCAGTGGCGAGGCTGCATGGCCGAGGACGACCGTCATGATGTAGCTGGTGGCAAGCCAGGCCGCACACCAAAACGCCAACAGGAGGGGGACGAACCCCAGTCCTTTTAGCTCCATTTCAGACAAGTAGAAAAAGAAGACGCTAATCTCACTATTCTCACTAATCGCACTGGAACAGACTGAAGGCTCGGGCGGCTGTCAGTGGGATGTCAGGCCTCCAGCTGTCTATGACATCACATGTGACATGTCAGAATGACTGCTTGTTTCTTTGAGCTGCCATGATTTAGTATCTGCTATAGACAGAACCTGATGTTTTTACTATGGACCTTACAGACCTCAGAACCCAAGTAATTAGTGCAGGGGCTCCATTTTGATCATCTCATATTTCACATTATTTGAGTTCCAGGGCTCAGATACATTTGCACCCTCTATAGCAGTGGTCTTCAAGCTGTGAACCCCCAACCGCTGCAGAACCACAACTCCCAGCATGCCCAGACAGCAACTTTGCATAAGGAAATAGTCTAATTAAACTTTTCTTATATATAGAATCCCTGAAATCTCCAATCTCTCCTTTTATTGCTTTATGATCTGTGTTACTTATTTGTAAAAAACAATGTTTGTGATTGTCTTCCCCCCACACACTTATGGGCTATCTCTTCAAACGACTTTATTTGACCTAAAGCGTATAATTGATTTACATAAATAAGCCCCTTTTCATCCAAAAGAGTGAATCTTTAATTTTAAGGAACTCTTTAAGTGCTTTATTCGACCATAATGAAGTAAAGTCAAAACTCCATGTGATTTAAAAAATAAATTTAAGTTCCCCCCATACTTAATTATCTAGATATGCATGGGTGTAGTGAGTATCCCAGCTTCCAAAATCTCAAAAATATCCTTCATTTTTCAGAGGCTTTTTCAAAAATGAAAGAAGCGATCTGATTGGTTGCTATGGGCAACTCAGAAACTTTTCCTCTGGGCAGGTTTTGATAAATCTCCCTCTATGGGGGAGATTCATTAAGACCAGTGTAGAGGAAGAGTTGTGCAGTTGCCCATAGCAACCAGATTGCTTCTTTCATTTTTCACAATGCCTTTGCAAAATGAAAGAAGCGATCTGATTGGTTGCTATGGGCAACTCAGCATATTTTCCTGGAAAAGTTTCTGAGTTGCCCATAGCAACCAATCAGATTACTTCCTTCATTTTTCAGAGACTTTTTCAAAAATGAAAGAAGCGATCTGATTGGTTGCTATGGGCAACTCAGCAGCTTTCCCCATAGACCACAATGGGCCTACTGGTTTCAATGGGCAAAAAATCAGAGTTAATGCACTAGACACAGTTCTCTATACCATTAACCCCTTCCCGACCTATGACATACCTGTACGTCATGGGTGGCAAGGTGTTCCCGACCCATGACATACAGGTACGTCATGAACATTTTTGCCGCTACTCGCGGCATCCCGCAGCGCCCGGTAAGATGGTGGCTATCACTGATAGCCAGCCATCTTACCATGCGACCACGGGGGGTTTCATCCCCCACCCCCCCCCCCCAGCGATCGCTGCTATCAGCTGGTCAACTCTGACTAGCTAATAGCAGCGTTTCGCTATCAGAATATTTAGCAGCGCGGTGTGTAAGTCCCGATCACGGGGATCGGGACACACACCGCTCTGCTAAGTGTCCCTTACCCATCCCCCGGCATCACTTACCCGACCATGCGGTGTCCCGAGTGGTCCCGTTGCGAGCGACGTCCTCCAGGCGGTCCCGGCGGCGCTGCGTCCCGGCGGCGCAGGTTGACCGCCAGATGAAGGGGCAGCCGACACGCCCCCTCAAAAAAAGCGCTATAGCAGAGCCAGAAATTGCCAAAGGCAGCGCTGCATCAGTCCCCCAAAAAATGTGAGTTCCTGGATTTAAATATCTATATTCAGGATGGCTGTTCGCATACTGCCAACTATTTTAAGGAGGTGAATGCAAACAGATACCTCGACTTTAACAGTTGCCATCTTAAATAATGGAAGAAGAACATTCCATTCGGTCAAATGAAAAGAATCCGAAGGAATTGTTCTTCCACACAAAAATACCTACAACAACTAGAGAACCTGGAGGATCGTTTTAAACAAAAAGGGTATCCCAAACCCCTTATACAAGGAGCACGCCAGAGAGTGGACGAATTAGAACAAAGTGCTTGCTTGAAAAATAATAAACAGGGTAATGCAGAGGGGGGTTATAATGATGAATTTGATTCTGTTTTTCTAACTAGGTATTACACTTCACACACCAATATTTTTTTATAATTTTTTTTTTTTTTTTTTTTGTATAGGTAATATCACCAGCTCATATTATTGTGTCATGATTACTGGCACCATATGTAGTCCCCCAGTTATTCTTCTTTAGATGTTTTCCGTGTCCTGTGCAGTATCTCTCCCAGAAGTCCACTTGATGGCCCCCGTGGTGGTCTACACCCCGAAGTCATCAATTTTTACTCTAAGAGAGAGTGTGCAGCTGTTTCTGGAGACGGTCAACAATAACCTCTGCATGGTGGAATAATAGGTCACGATGTTTATCAGGATCAGTAGAAGCATCACCCACTCGATGATTATGATGGGGATTTCACGGATCTCGTCCCAGTCTTCATCATTATGGAATAATTCCTTTAATGTTTCATATCCAAAATAGAAAACTACACAGACAAAAGTCAGGCCACAGCAGGTGCATCTACTATGGTGGATGACTTTTTTTGCTCCTGGTAATTTATACATCTGGATGGACTGCCCAAGGTAGTATAAGGCTTCACATGTAATGGAAATTATCGTGCTGACAAAGTGTATCCTGGGATATTCTTCGGGGGACAATACATGCATAACAGCTGTGGAAAAACAGGAGGCCCACACAATGGCCAGCAGGATCCTCTGGATCAGGACCTGATGACCCCTGAACTCTTCAGTATGCATAACCATATACTTATAAATAAGAAAGGTTAGTACCAAAGTGCCAATGGACGTCCCTATAAATCCAATTCTGAATAATATGCTTTCGGGAAAGACATTTCCCACGTCACTGTGAAGGAAAAGAAACCAATGTTATTATGGATATTTCCTCACTCCCAACCCATGAAATAAGAATCATTTGCTTGTTTATCTTACCTGATGCTCATCAGTGGCGAGGCTGCATGGCCGAGGACGACCGTCATGATGTAGCTGGTGGCAAGCCAGGCCGCACACCAAAACGCCAACAGGAGGGGGACGAACCCCAGTCCTTTTAGCTCCATTTCAGACAAGTAGAAAAAGAAGACGCTAATCTCACTATTCTCACTAATCGCACTGGAACAGACTGAAGGCTCGGGCGGCTGTCAGTGGGATGTCAGGCCTCCAGCTGTCTATGACATCACATGTGACATGTCAGAATGACTGCTTGTTTCTTTGAGCTGCCATGATTTAGTATCTGCTATAGACAGAACCTGATGTTTTTACTATGGACCTTACAGACCTCAGAACCCAAGTAATTAGTGCAGGGGCTCCATTTTGATCATCTCATATTTCACATTATTTGAGTTCCAGGGCTCAGATACATTTGCACCCTCTATAGCAGTGGTCTTCAAGCTGTGAACCCCCAACCGCTGCAGAACCACAACTCCCAGCATGCCCAGACAGCAACTTTGCATAAGGAAATAGTCTAATTAAACTTTTCTTATATATAGAATCCCTGAAATCTCCAATCTCTCCTTTTATTGCTTTATGATCTGTGTTACTTATTTGTAAAAAACAATGTTTGTGATTGTCTTCCCCCCACACACTTATGGGCTATCTCTTCAAACGACTTTATTTGACCTAAAGCGTATAATTGATTTACATAAATAAGCCCCTTTTCATCCAAAAGAGTGAATCTTTAATTTTAAGGAACTCTTTAAGTGCTTTATTCGACCATAATGAAGTAAAGTCAAAACTCCATGTGATTTAAAAAATAAATTTAAGTTCCCCCCATACTTAATTATCTAGATATGCATGGGTGTAGTGAGTATCCCAGCTTCCAAAATCTCAAAAATATCCTTCATTTTTCAGAGGCTTTTTCAAAAATGAAAGAAGCGATCTGATTGGTTGCTATGGGCAACTCAGAAACTTTTCCTCTGGGCAGGTTTTGATAAATCTCCCTCTATGGGGGAGATTCATTAAGACCAGTGTAGAGGAAGAGTTGTGCAGTTGCCCATA
This sequence comes from Hyla sarda, assembly GCF_029499605.1. Lineage (NCBI taxonomy): Eukaryota > Metazoa > Chordata > Amphibia > Anura > Hylidae > Hyla > Hyla sarda. Next base: position 8,228 of record NW_026609971.1, on the reverse strand, counting down.
GCAACCAGATTGCTTCTTTCATTTTTCACAATGCCTTTGCAAAATGAAAGAAGCGATCTGATTGGTTGCTATGGGCAACTCAGCATATTTTCCTGGAAAAGTTTCTGAGTTGCCCATAGCAACCAATCAGATTACTTCCTTCATTTTTCAGAGACTTTTTCAAAAATGAAAGAAGCGATCTGATTGGTTGCTATGGGCAACTCAGCAGCTTTCCCCATAGACCACAATGGGCCTACTGGTTTCAATGGGCAAAAAAATCAGAGTTAATGCACTAGACACAGTTCTCTATACCATTAACCCCTTCCCGACCTATGACATACCTGTACGTCATGGGTGGCAAGGTGTTCCCGACCCATGACATACAGGTACGTCATGAACATTTTTGCCGCTACTCGCGGCATCCCGCAGCGCCCGGTAAGATGGTGGCTATCACTGATAGCCAGCCATCTTACCATGCGACCACGGGGGGTTTCATCCCCCACCCCCCCCCCAGCGATCGCTGCTATCAGCTGGTCAACTCTGACTAGCTAATAGCAGCGTTTCGCTATCAGAATATTTAGCAGCGCGGTGTGTAAGTCCCGATCACGGGGATCGGGACACACACCGCTCTGCTAAGTGTCCCTTACCCATCCCCCGGCATCACTTACCCGACCATGCGGTGTCCCGAGTGGTCCCGTTGCGAGCGACGTCCTCCAGGCGGTCCCGGCGGCGCTGCGTCCCGGCGGCGCAGGTTGACCGCCAGATGAAGGGGCAGCCGACACGCCCTCCTCAAAAAAAGCGCTATAGCAGAGCCAGAAATTGCCAAAGGCAGCGCTGCATCAGTCCCCCAAAAAATGTGAGTTCCTGGATTTAAATATCTATATTCAGGATGGCTGTTCGCATACTGCCAACTATTTTAAGGAGGTGAATGCAAACAGATACCTCGACTTTAACAGTTGCCATCTTAAATAATGGAAGAAGAACATTCCATTCGGTCAAATGAAAAGAATCCGAAGGAATTGTTCTTCCACACAAAAATACCTACAACAACTAGAGAACCTGGAGGATCGTTTTAAACAAAAAGGGTATCCCAAACCCCTTATACAAGGAGCACGCCAGAGAGTGGACGAATTAGAACAAAGTGCTTGCTTGAAAAATAATAAACAGGGTAATGCAGAGGGGGGTTATAATGATGAATTTGATTCTGTTTTTCTAACTAGGTATTACACTTCACACACCAATATTTTTTTATAATTTTTTTTTTTTTTTTTTTTGTATAGGTAATATCACCAGCTCATATTATTGTGTCATGATTACTGGCACCATATGTAGTCCCCCAGTTATTCTTCTTTAGATGTTTTCCGTGTCCTGTGCAGTATCTCTCCCAGAAGTCCACTTGATGGCCCCCGTGGTGGTCTACACCCCGAAGTCATCAATTTTTACTCTAAGAGAGAGTGTGCAGCTGTTTCTGGAGACGGTCAACAATAACCTCTGCATGGTGGAATAATAGGTCACGATGTTTATCAGGATCAGTAGAAGCATCACCCACTCGATGATTATGATGGGGATTTCACGGATCTCGTCCCAGTCTTCATCATTATGGAATAATTCCTTTAATGTTTCATATCCAAAATAGAAAACTACACAGACAAAAGTCAGGCCACAGCAGGTGCATCTACTATGGTGGATGACTTTTTTTGCTCCTGGTAATTTATACATCTGGATGGACTGCCCAAGGTAGTATAAGGCTTCACATGTAATGGAAATTATCGTGCTGACAAAGTGTATCCTGGGATATTCTTCGGGGGACAATACATGCATAACAGCTGTGGAAAAACAGGAGGCCCACACAATGGCCAGCAGGATCCTCTGGATCAGGACCTGATGACCCCTGAACTCTTCAGTATGCATAACCATATACTTATAAATAAGAAAGGTTAGTACCAAAGTGCCAATGGACGTCCCTATAAATCCAATTCTGAATAATATGCTTTCGGGAAAGACATTTCCCACGTCACTGTGAAGGAAAAGAAACCAATGTTATTATGGATATTTCCTCACTCCCAACCCATGAAATAAGAATCATTTGCTTGTTTATCTTACCTGATGCTCATCAGTGGCGAGGCTGCATGGCCGAGGACGACCGTCATGATGTAGCTGGTGGCAAGCCAGGCCGCACACCAAAACGCCAACAGGAGGGGGACGAACCCCAGTCCTTTTAGCTCCATTTCAGACAAGTAGAAAAAGAAGACGCTAATCTCACTATTCTCACTAATCGCACTGGAACAGACTGAAGGCTCGGGCGGCTGTCAGTGGGATGTCAGGCCTCCAGCTGTCTATGACATCACATGTGACATGTCAGAATGACTGCTTGTTTCTTTGAGCTGCCATGATTTAGTATCTGCTATAGACAGAACCTGATGTTTTTACTATGGACCTTACAGACCTCAGAACCCAAGTAATTAGTGCAGGGGCTCCATTTTGATCATCTCATATTTCACATTATTTGAGTTCCAGGGCTCAGATACATTTGCACCCTCTATAGCAGTGGTCTTCAAGCTGTGAACCCCCAACCGCTGCAGAACCACAACTCCCAGCATGCCCAGACAGCAACTTTGCATAAGGAAATAGTCTAATTAAACTTTTCTTATATATAGAATCCCTGAAATCTCCAATCTCTCCTTTTATTGCTTTATGATCTGTGTTACTTATTTGTAAAAAACAATGTTTGTGATTGTCTTCCCCCCACACACTTATGGGCTATCTCTTCAAACGACTTTATTTGACCTAAAGCGTATAATTGATTTACATAAATAAGCCCCTTTTCATCCAAAAGAGTGAATCTTTAATTTTAAGGAACTCTTTAAGTGCTTTATTCGACCATAATGAAGTAAAGTCAAAACTCCATGTGATTTAAAAAATAAATTTAAGTTCCCCCCATACTTAATTATCTAGATATGCATGGGTGTAGTGAGTATCCCAGCTTCCAAAATCTCAAAAATATCCTTCATTTTTCAGAGGCTTTTTCAAAAATGAAAGAAGCGATCTGATTGGTTGCTATGGGCAACTCAGAAACTTTTCCTCTGGGCAGGTTTTGATAAATCTCCCTCTATGGGGGAGATTCATTAAGACCAGTGTAGAGGAAGAGTTGTGCAGTTGCCCATAGCAACCAGATTGCTTCTTTCATTTTTCACAATGCCTTTGCAAAATGAAAGAAGCGATCTGATTGGTTGCTATGGGCAACTCAGCATATTTTCCTGGAAAAGTTTCTGAGTTGCCCATAGCAACCAATCAGATTACTTCCTTCATTTTTCAGAGACTTTTTCAAAAATGAAAGAAGCGATCTGATTGGTTGCTATGGGCAACTCAGCAGCTTTCCCCATAGACCACAATGGGCCTACTGGTTTCAATGGGCAAAAAATCAGAGTTAATGCACTAGACACAGTTCTCTATACCATTAACCCCTTCCCGACCTATGACATACCTGTACGTCATGGGTGGCAAGGTGTTCCCGACCCATGACATACAGGTACGTCATGAACATTTTTGCCGCTACTCGCGGCATCCCGCAGCGCCCGGTAAGATGGTGGCTATCACTGATAGCCAGCCATCTTACCATGCGACCACGGGGGGTTTCATCCCCCACCCCCCCCCCCCCAGCGATCGCTGCTATCAGCTGGTCAACTCTGACTAGCTAATAGCAGCGTTTCGCTATCAGAATATTTAGCAGCGCGGTGTGTAAGTCCCGATCACGGGGATCGGGACACACACCGCTCTGCTAAGTGTCCCTTACCCATCCCCCGGCATCACTTACCCGACCATGCGGTGTCCCGAGTGGTCCCGTTGCGAGCGACGTCCTCCAGGCGGTCCCGGCGGCGCTGCGTCCCGGCGGCGCAGGTTGACCGCCAGATGAAGGGGCAGCCGACACGCCCCCTCAAAAAAAGCGCTATAGCAGAGCCAGAAATTGCCAAAGGCAGCGCTGCATCAGTCCCCCAAAAAATGTGAGTTCCTGGATTTAAATATCTATATTCAGGATGGCTGTTCGCATACTGCCAACTATTTTAAGGAGGTGAATGCAAACAGATACCTCGACTTTAACAGTTGCCATCTTAAATAATGGAAGAAGAACATTCCATTCGGTCAAATGAAAAGAATCCGAAGGAATTGTTCTTCCACACAAAAATACCTACAACAACTAGAGAACCTGGAGGATCGTTTTAAACAAAAAGGGTATCCCAAACCCCTTATACAAGGAGCACGCCAGAGAGTGGACGAATTAGAACAAAGTGCTTGCTTGAAAAATAATAAACAGGGTAATGCAGAGGGGGGTTATAATGATGAATTTGATTCTGTTTTTCTAACTAGGTATTACACTTCACACACCAATATTTTTTTATAATTTTTTTTTTTTTTTTTTTGTATAGGTAATATCACCAGCTCATATTATTGTGTCATGATTACTGGCACCATATGTAGTCCCCCAGTTATTCTTCTTTAGATGTTTTCCGTGTCCTGTGCAGTATCTCTCCCAGAAGTCCACTTGATGGCCCCCGTGGTGGTCTACACCCCGAAGTCATCAATTTTTACTCTAAGAGAGAGTGTGCAGCTGTTTCTGGAGACGGTCAACAATAACCTCTGCATGGTGGAATAATAGGTCACGATGTTTATCAGGATCAGTAGAAGCATCACCCACTCGATGATTATGATGGGGATTTCACGGATCTCGTCCCAGTCTTCATCATTATGGAATAATTCCTTTAATGTTTCATATCCAAAATAGAAAACTACACAGACAAAAGTCAGGCCACAGCAGGTGCATCTACTATGGTGGATGACTTTTTTTGCTCCTGGTAATTTATACATCTGGATGGACTGCCCAAGGTAGTATAAGGCTTCACATGTAATGGAAATTATCGTGCTGACAAAGTGTATCCTGGGATATTCTTCGGGGGACAATACATGCATAACAGCTGTGGAAAAACAGGAGGCCCACACAATGGCCAGCAGGATCCTCTGGATCAGGACCTGATGACCCCTGAACTCTTCAGTATGCATAACCATATACTTATAAATAAGAAAGGTTAGTACCAAAGTGCCAATGGACGTCCCTATAAATCCAATTCTGAATAATATGCTTTCGGGAAAGACATTTCCCACGTCACTGTGAAGGAAAAGAAACCAATGTTATTATGGATATTTCCTCACTCCCAACCCATGAAATAAGAATCATTTGCTTGTTTATCTTACCTGATGCTCATCAGTGGCGAGGCTGCATGGCCGAGGACGACCGTCATGATGTAGCTGGTGGCAAGCCAGGCCGCACACCAAAACGCCAACAGGAGGGGGACGAACCCCAGTCCTTTTAGCTCCATTTCAGACAAGTAGAAAAAGAAGACGCTAATCTCACTATTCTCACTAATCGCACTGGAACAGACTGAAGGCTCGGGCGGCTGTCAGTGGGATGTCAGGCCTCCAGCTGTCTATGACATCACATGTGACATGTCAGAATGACTGCTTGTTTCTTTGAGCTGCCATGATTTAGTATCTGCTATAGACAGAACCTGATGTTTTTACTATGGACCTTACAGACCTCAGAACCCAAGTAATTAGTGCAGGGGCTCCATTTTGATCATCTCATATTTCACATTATTTGAGTTCCAGGGCTCAGATACATTTGCACCCTCTATAGCAGTGGTCTTCAAGCTGTGAACCCCCAACCGCTGCAGAACCACAACTCCCAGCATGCCCAGACAGCAACTTTGCATAAGGAAATAGTCTAATTAAACTTTTCTTATATATAGAATCCCTGAAATCTCCAATCTCTCCTTTTATTGCTTTATGATCTGTGTTACTTATTTGTAAAAAACAATGTTTGTGATTGTCTTCCCCCCACACACTTATGGGCTATCTCTTCAAACGACTTTATTTGACCTAAAGCGTATAATTGATTTACATAAATAAGCCCCTTTTCATCCAAAAGAGTGAATCTTTAATTTTAAGGAACTCTTTAAGTGCTTTATTCGACCATAATGAAGTAAAGTCAAAACTCCATGTGATTTAAAAAATAAATTTAAGTTCCCCCCATACTTAATTATCTAGATATGCATGGGTGTAGTGAGTATCCCAGCTTCCAAAATCTCAAAAATATCCTTCATTTTTCAGAGGCTTTTTCAAAAATGAAAGAAGCGATCTGATTGGTTGCTATGGGCAACTCAGAAACTTTTCCTCTGGGCAGGTTTTGATAAATCTCCCTCTATGGGGGAGATTCATTAAGACCAGTGTAGAGGAAGAGTTGTGCAGTTGCCCATAGCAACCAGATTGCTTCTTTCATTTTTCACAATGCCTTTGCAAAATGAAAGAAGCGATCTGATTGGTTGCTATGGGCAACTCAGCATATTTTCCTGGAAAAGTTTCTGAGTTGCCCATAGCAACCAATCAGATTACTTCCTTCATTTTTCAGAGACTTTTTCAAAAATGAAAGAAGCGATCTGATTGGTTGCTATGGGCAACTCAGCAGCTTTCCCCATAGACCACAATGGGCCTACTGGTTTCAATGGGCAAAAAATCAGAGTTAATGCACTAGACACAGTTCTCTATACCATTAACCCCTTCCCGACCTATGACATACCTGTACGTCATGGGTGGCAAGGTGTTCCCGACCCATGACATACAGGTACGTCATGAACATTTTTGCCGCTACTCGCGGCATCCCGCAGCGCCCGGTAAGATGGTGGCTATCACTGATAGCCAGCCATCTTACCATGCGACCACGGGGGGTTTCATCCCCCACCCCCCCCCCCCCAGCGATCGCTGCTATCAGCTGGTCAACTCTGACTAGCTAATAGCAGCGTTTCGCTATCAGAATATTTAGCAGCGCGGTGTGTAAGTCCCGATCACGGGGATCGGGACACACACCGCTCTGCTAAGTGTCCCTTACCCATCCCCCGGCATCACTTACCCGACCATGCGGTGTCCCGAGTGGTCCCGTTGCGAGCGACGTCCTCCAGGCGGTCCCGGCGGCGCTGCGTCCCGGCGGCGCAGGTTGACCGCCAGATGAAGGGGCAGCCGACACGCCCCCTCAAAAAAAGCGCTATAGCAGAGCCAGAAATTGCCAAAGGCAGCGCTGCATCAGTCCCCCAAAAAATGTGAGTTCCTGGATTTAAATATCTATATTCAGGATGGCTGTTCGCATACTGCCAACTATTTTAAGGAGGTGAATGCAAACAGATACCTCGACTTTAACAGTTGCCATCTTAAATAATGGAAGAAGAACATTCCATTCGGTCAAATGAAAAGAATCCGAAGGAATTGTTCTTCCACACAAAAATACCTACAACAACTAGAGAACCTGGAGGATCGTTTTAAACAAAAAGGGTATCCCAAACCCCTTATACAAGGAGCACGCCAGAGAGTGGACGAATTAGAACAAAGTGCTTGCTTGAAAAATAATAAACAGGGTAATGCAGAGGGGGGTTATAATGATGAATTTGATTCTGTTTTTCTAACTAGGTATTACACTTCACACACCAATATTTTTTTATAATTTTTTTTTTTTTTTTTTTTGTATAGGTAATATCACCAGCTCATATTATTGTGTCATGATTACTGGCACCATATGTAGTCCCCCAGTTATTCTTCTTTAGATGTTTTCCGTGTCCTGTGCAGTATCTCTCCCAGAAGTCCACTTGATGGCCCCCGTGGTGGTCTACACCCCGAAGTCATCAATTTTTACTCTAAGAGAGAGTGTGCAGCTGTTTCTGGAGACGGTCAACAATAACCTCTGCATGGTGGAATAATAGGTCACGATGTTTATCAGGATCAGTAGAAGCATCACCCACTCGATGATTATGATGGGGATTTCACGGATCTCGTCCCAGTCTTCATCATTATGGAATAATTCCTTTAATGTTTCATATCCAAAATAGAAAACTACACAGACAAAAGTCAGGCCACAGCAGGTGCATCTACTATGGTGGATGACTTTTTTTGCTCCTGGTAATTTATACATCTGGATGGACTGCCCAAGGTAGTATAAGGCTTCACATGTAATGGAAATTATCGTGCTGACAAAGTGTATCCTGGGATATTCTTCGGGGGACAATACATGCATAACAGCTGTGGAAAAACAGGAGGCCCACACAATGGCCAGCAGGATCCTCTGGATCAGGACCTGATGACCCCTGAACTCTTCAGTATGCATAACCATATACTTATAAATAAGAAAGGTTAGTACCAAAGTGCCAATGGAC
>NW_026609970.1:0-21229 GCF_029499605.1 Hyla sarda | reverse complement strand
ACTGTAGTGTCCTGTCTATTATTATTATTATTGTTATTATACAGGAGGAGTAGACTGTAGTGTCCTGTCTATTATTATTATTATTATACAGGAGGAGTAGACTGTAGTGTCCTGACTATTATTATTATTATTATTATTATACAGGAGGAGTAGACTGTAGTGTCCTGACTATTATTATTATTATTGTTATTATACAGGAGGAGTAGACTGTAGTGTCCTGTCTATTATTATTATTATTATACAGGAGGAGTAGACTGTAGTGTCCTGTCTATTATTATTATTATTATTATTATTATACAGGAGGAGTAGACTGTAGTGTCCTGTCTATTATTATTATTATTTTACAGGAGGAGTAGACTGTAGTGTCCTGTCTATTATTATTATACAGGAGGAGTAGACTGTAGTGTCCTGTCTATTATTATTATTATACAGGAGGAGTAGACTGTAGTGTCCTGTCTATTATTATTATTATACAGGAGGAGTAGACTGTAGTGTCCTGTCTATTATTATTGTTATTATACAGGAGGAGTAGACTGTAGTGTCCTGTCTATTATTATTATTATTATTATACAGGAGGAGTAGACTGTAGTGTCCTGTCTATTATTATTATTATACAGGAGGAGTAGACTGTAGTGTCCTGTCTATTATTATTATTATACAGGAGGAGTAGACTGTAGTGTCCTGTCTATTATTATTATTATACAGGAGGAGTAGACTGTAGTGTCCTTATATTATTCTTATTATTATTATTATACAGGAGGAGTAGACTGTAGTGTCCTGTCTATTATTATTATTATACAGGAGGAGTAGACTGTAGTGTCCTGTCTATTATTATTATTATACAGGAGGAGTAGACTGTAGTGTCCTGTCTATTATTATTATTATTATTATTATACAGGAGGAGTAGACTGTAGTGTCCTGTCTATTATTATTATACAGGAGGAGTAGACTGTAGTGTCCTGTCTATTATTATTATTATTATATAGAGGAGTAGACTGTAGTGTCCTGTCTATTGTTATTATTATTTTACAGGAGGAGTAGACTGTAGTGTCCTGTCTATTATTATTATTATTATATAGAGGAGTAGACTGTAGTGTCCTGTCTATTGTTATTATTATTTTACAGGAGGAGTAGACTGTAGTGTCCTGTCTATTATTATTATTATACAGGAGGAGTAGACTGTAGTGTCCTGTCAATTATTATTATTATACAGGAGGAGTAGACTGTAGTGTTCTGTCAATAATTATTATTATACAGGAGGAGTAGACTGTAGTGTCCTGTCTATTATTATTATTATTATACAGGAGGAGTAGACTGTAGTGTCCTGTCTATTATTATTATTATTATACAGGAGGAGTAGACTGTAGTGTCCTGTCTATTATTATTATTATTATACAGGAGGAGTAGACTGTAGTGTCCTGTCTATTATTATTATACAGGAGGAGTAGACTGTAGTGTCCTGTCTATTATTATTATTATTATACAGGAGGAGTAGACTGTAGTGTCCTGTCTATTATTATTATTATACAGGAGGAGTAGACTGTAGTGTCCGGTCTATTATTATTATTATACAGAAGGAGTAGACTGTAGTGTCCTGTCTATTATTATTATTATTATACAGGAGGAGTAGACTGTAGTGTCCTGTCTATTATTATTATTATTATTATTATTATTATTATTATTATTATTATACAGGAGGAGTAGACTGTAGTGTCCTGTCTATTATTATTATTATACAGGAGGAGTAGACTGTAGTGTCCTGTCTATTATTATTATTATACAGGAGGAGTAGACTGTAGTGTCCTGTCTATTATTATTATTATTATTATAATTATTATACAGGAGGAGTAGACTGTAGTGTCATGTCTATTATTATTATTATATAGAGGAGTAGACTGTAGTGTCCTGTCTATTGTTATTATTATTTTACAGGAGGAGTAGACTGTAGTGTCCTGTCAATTATTATTATTATACAGGAGGAGTAGACTGTAGTGTCCTGTCTATTATTATTATTATTATACAGGAGGAGTAGACTGTAGTGTCCTGTCTATTATTATTATTATTATACAGGAGGAGTAGACTGTAGTGTCCTGTCTATTATTATTATTATTATTATTATACAGGAGGAGTAGACTGTAGTGTCCTGTCTATTATTATTATTATTATACAGGAGGAGTAGACTGTAGTGTCCTGTCTATTATTATTATTATTATACAGGAGGAGTAGACTGTAGTGTCCTGTCTATTATTATTATTATTATTATTATCATTATACAGGAGGAGTAGACTGTAGTGTCCTGTCTATTATTATTATTATTATTATTATTATACAGGAGGAGTAGACTGTAGTTTCCTGTCTATTATTATTATTATTATTATTATTATTATTATTATTATTATACAGGAGGAATAGACTGTAGTGTTCTATCTATTATTATTATTATACAGGAGGAGTAGACTGTAGTGTCCTGTCTATTATTATTATTATTATTATTATACAGGAGGAGTAGACTGTAGTGTCCTGTCTATTTTTATTATTATACAGGAGGAGTAGACTGTAGTGTCCTGTCTGTTATTATTATTATTATACAGGAGGAGTAGAATGTAGTGTCCTGTCTATTATTATTATTATTATTATACAGGGGGAGTAGACTGTAGTGTCCTGTCTATTATTATTATTATTATACAGGAGGAGTAGACTGTAGTGTCCTGTCTATTATTATTATACAGGAGGAGTAGACTGTAGTGTCCTGTCTATTATTATTATTATACAGGAGGAGTAGACTGTAGTGTCCTGTCTATTATTATTATACAGGAGGAGTAGACTGTAGTGTCCTGTCTATTATTATTATTATTATTATTATACTGGAGGAGTAGACTGTAGTGTCCTGTCTATTATTATTATTATTATTATACTGGAGGAGTAGACTGTAGTGTCCTGTCTATTATTATTATTATACAGGAGGAGTAGACTGTAGTGTCCTGTCTATTATTATTATTATTATTATTATTATTATACAGGAGGAGTAGACTGTAGTGTCCTGTCTATTATTATTATTATACAGGAGGAGTAGACTGTAGTGTCCTGTCTATTATTATTATTATTATTATTATACAGGAGGAGTAGACTGTAGTGTCCTGTCTATTATTATTATACAGGAGGAGTAGACTGTAGTGTCCTGTCTATTATTATTATTATTATTATTATTATTATACAGGAGGAGTAGACTGTAGTGTCCTGTCTATTATTATTATTATTATTATTATACAGGAGGAGTAGACTGTAGTGTCCTGTCTATTATTATTATACAGGAGAAGTAGACTGTAGTGTCCTGTCTATTATTATTATACAGGAGGAGTAGACTGTAGTGTCCTGTCTATTATTATTATTATTATTATACAGGAGGAGTAGACTGTAGTGTCCTGTCTATTATTATTATTATTATTATTTTACAGGAGGAGTAGACTGTAGTGTCCTGTCTATTATTATTATACAGGAGGAGTAGACTGTAGTGTCCGGTCTATTATTATTATTATTATACAGGAGGAGTAGACTGTAGTGTCCTGTCTATTATTATTATTATACAGGAGGAGTAGACTGTAGTGTCCTGTCTATTATTATTATTATTGTTATTATACAGGAGGAGTAGACTGTAGTGTCCTGTCTATTATTATTATTATACAGGAGGAGTAGACTGTAGTGTCCTGTCTATTATTATTATTATTATTATTATTATTATACAGGAGGAGTAGACTGTAGTGTCCTGTCTATTATTATTATTATTATTATACAGGAGGAGTAGACTGTAGTGTCCTGTCTATTATTATTATTATTATTTTACAGGAGGAGTAGACTGTAGTGTCCTGTCTATTATTATTATTATTATTATACAGGAGGAGTAGACTGTAGTGTCCTGTCTATTATTATTATTATTATTATTATTATTATACAGGAGGAGTAGACTGTAGTGTCCTGTCTATTATTATTATTATTATTATACAGGAGGAGTAGACTGTAGTGTCCTGTCTATTATTATTATTATACAGGAGGAGTAGACTGTAGTGTCCTGTCTATTATTATTATTATACAGGAGGAGTAGACTGTAGTGTCCTGTCTATTATTATTATTATTATTATTATTATTATTATTATTATACAGGAGGAGTAGACTGTAGTGTCCTGTCTATTATTATTATACAGGAGGAGTAGACTGTAGTGTCCTGTCTATTATTATTATTATACAGGAGGAGTAGACTGTAGTGTCCTGTCTATTATTATTATTATACAGGAGGAGTAGACTGTAGTGTCCTGTCTATTATTATTGTTATTATACAGGAGGAGTAGACTGTAGTGTCCTGCCTATTATTATTATACAGGAGGAGTAGACTGTAGTGTCCTGTCTATTATTATTATTATTATTATTATTATTATACAGGAGGAGTAGACTGTAGTGTCCTTATATTATTATTATTATACAGGAGGAGTAGACTGTAGTGTCCTGTCTATTATTATTATTATTATACAGGAGGAGTAGACTGTAGTGTCCTGTCTATTATTATTATTATTATTATTATTATACAGGAGGAGTAGACTGTAGTTTCCTGTCTATTATTATTATTATTATTATACAGGAGGAGTAGACTGTAGTGTCCTGTCTATTATTATTATTATTATTATTACACAGGAGGAGTAGACTGTAGTGTCCTGTCTATTATTATTATTATACAGGAGGAGTAGACTGTAGTGTCCTTATATTATTATTATTATTATTATACAGGAGGAGTAGACTGTAGTGTCCTGTCTATTATTATTATTATACAGGAGGAGTAGACTGTAGTGTCCTGTCTATTATTATTATTATTATTATTATTATTATTATTATACAGGAGGAGTAGACTGTAGTGTCCTGTCTATTATTATTATTATATAGAGGAGTAGACTGTAGTGTCCTGTCTATTGTTATTATTATTTTACAGGAGGAGTAGACTGTAGTGTCCTGTCAATTATTATTATTATACAGGAGGAGTAGACTGTAGTGTCCTGTCTATTATTATTATTATTATACAGGAGGAGTAGACTGTAGTGTCCTGTCTATTATTATTATTATTATACAGGAGGAGTAGACTGTAGTGTACTGTCTATTATTATTATTATTATTATTATTATACAGGAGGAGTAGACTGTAGTGTCCTGTCTATTATTATTATTATTATACAGGAGGAGTAGACTGTAGTGTCCTGTCTATTATTATTATTATTATTATTATTATACAGGAGGAGTAGACTGTAGTGTCCTGTCTATTATTATTATTATTATCATTATACAGGAGGAGTAGACTGTAGTGTCCTGTCTATTATTATTATTATTATTATACAGGAGGAGTAGACTGTAGTTTCCTGTCTATTATTATTATTATTATTATAATACAGGAGGAGTAGACTGTAGTGTTCTATCTATTATTATTATTATACAGGAGGAGTAGACTGTAGTGTCCTGTCTATTATTATTATTATTATTATTATACAGGAGGAGTAGACTGTAGTGTCCTGTCTATTTTTATTATTATACAGGAGGAGTAGACTGTAGTGTCCTGTCTATTATTATTATTATTATTATACAGGAGGAGTAGAATGTAGTGTCCTGTCTATTATTATTATTATTATTATTATACAGGGGAGTAGACTGTAGTGTCCTGTCTATTATTATTATTATTATACAGGAGGAGTAGACTGTAGTGTCCTGTCTATTATTATTATACAGGAGGAGTAGACTGTAGTGTCCTGTCTATTATTATTATTATACAGGAGGAGTAGACTGTAGTGTCCTGTCTATTATTATTATACAGGAGGAGTAGACTGTAGTGTCCTGTCTATTATTATTATTATTATTATTATACTGGAGGAGTAGACTGTAGTGTCCTGTCTATTATTATTATTATTATTATACTGGAGGAGTAGACTGTAGTGTCCTGTCTATTATTATTATTATACAGGAGGAGTAGACTGTAGTGTCCTGTCTATTATTATTATTATTATTATTATTATTATACAGGAGGAGTAGACTGTAGTGTCCTGTCTATTATTATTATTATTATACAGGAGGAGTAGACTGTAGTGTCCTGTCTATTATTATTATTATTATTATTATACAGGAGGAGTAGACTGTAGTGTCCTGTCTATTATTATTATACAGGAGGAGTAGACTGTAGTGTCCTGTCTATTATTATTATTATTATTATTATTATACAGGAGGAGTAGACTGTAGTGTCCTGTCTATTATTATTATTATTATTATTATTATACAGGAGGAGTAGACTGTAGTGTCCTGTCTATTATTATTATTATACATGAGGAGTAGACTGTAGTGTCCTGTCTATTATTATTATTATTATTATTATTATACAGGAGGAGTAGACTGTAGTGTCCTGTCTATTATTATTATTATTATTATACAGGAGGAGTAGACTGTAGTGTCCTGTCTATTATTATTATTATTATTATTTTACAGGAGGAGTAGACTGTAGTGTCCTGTCTATTATTATTATACAGGAGGAGTAGACTGTAGTGTCCGGTCTATTATTATTATTATTATACAGGAGGAGTAGACTGTAGTGTCCTGTCTATTATTATTATTATACAGGAGGAGTAGACTGTAGTGTCCTGTCTATTATTATTATTATTATACAGGAGGAGTAGACTGTAGTGTCCTGTCTATTATTATTATTATTATACAGGAGGAGTAGACTGTAGTGTCCTGTCTATTATTATTATTATTATACAAGAGGAGTAGACTGTAGTGTCCTGTCTATTATTATTATTATTATACAGGAGGAGTAGACTGTAGTGTCCTGTCTATTATTATTATTATTATTATTATTATTATACAGGAGGAGTAGACTGTAGTGTCCTGTCTATTATTATTATTATTATTATACAGGAGGAGTAGACTGTAGTGTCCTGTCTATTATTATTATTATTATTATTATTATACAGGAGGAGTAGACTGTAGTGTCCTGTCTATTATTATTATACAGGAGGAGTAGACTGTAGTGTCCTGTCTATTATTATTATTATACAGGAGGAGTAGACTGTAGTGTCCTGTCTATTATTATTATTATACAGGAGGAGTAGACTGTAGTGTCCTGTCTATTATTATTGTTATTATACAGGAGGAGTAGACTGTAGTGTCCTGCCTATTATTATTATACAGGAGGAGTAGACAGTAGTGTTCTGTCAATAATTATTATTATACAGGAGGAGTAGACTGTAGTGTCCTGTCTATTATTATTATTATTATTATTATTATACAGGAGGAGTAGACTGTAGTGTCCTTATATTATTATTATTATACAGGAGGAGTAGACTGTAGTGTCCTGTCTATTATTATTATTATTATACAGGAGGAGTAGACTGTAGTGTCCTGTCTATTATTATTATTATACAGGAGGAGTAGACTGTAGTGTCCTGTCTATTATTATTATTATTATTATACAGGAGGAGTAGACTGTAGTGTCCTGTCTATTATTATTATTATTATTATTATACAGGAGGAGTAGACTGTAGTGTCCTGTCTATTATTATATTATTATTACACAGGAGGAGTAGACTGTAGTGTCCTGTCTATTATTATTATTATACAGGAGGAGTAGACTGTAGTGTCCTTATATTATTATTATTATTATTATACAGGAGGAGTAGACTGTAGTGTCCTGTCTATTATTATTATTATACAGGAGGAGTAGACTGTAGTGTCCTGTCTATTATTATTATTATTATTATTATTATTATACAGGAGGAGTAGACTGTAGTGTCCTGTCTATTATTATTATTATACAGGAGGAGTAGACTGTAGTGTCCTGTCTATTATTATTATTATTATATAGAGGAGTAGACTGTAGTGTCCTGTCTATTATTATTATTATTTTATAGAGGAGTAGACTGTAGTGTCCTGTCTATTGTTATTATTATTTTACAGGAGGAGTAGACTGTAGTGTCCTGTCAATTATTATTATTATACAGGAGGAGTAGACTGTAGTGTCCTGTCTATTATTATTATTATTATTATTATTATTATTATTATTATTATACAGGAGGAGTAGACTGTAGTGTTCTGTCTATTATTATTATTATTATACAGGAGGAGTAGACTGTAGTGTTCTGTCTATTATTATTATTATTATACAGGAGGAGTAGACTGTAGTGTCCTGTCTATTATTATTATTATTATACAGGAGGAGTAGACTGTAGTGTCCTCTCTATTATTATTATTATTATTATTATTATACAGGAGGAGTAGACTGTAGTGTCCTGTCTATTATTATTATTATTATTATTATTATTATTATTATCATTATACAGGAGGAGTAGACTGTAGTGTCCTGTCTATTATTATTATTATTATTATACAGGAGGAGTAGACTGTAGTGTCCTGTCTATTATTATTATTATTATACAGGAGGAGTAGACTGTAGTTTCCTGTCTATTATTATTATTATTATTATTATACAGGAGGAGTAGACTGTAGTGTTCTGTCTATTATTATTATTATTATTATTATTATTATTATACAGGAGGAGTAGACTGTAGTGTCCTGTCTATTATTATTATTATACATGAGGAGTAGACTGTAGTGTCCTGTCTATTATTATTATTATTATTATTATACAGGAGGAGTAGACTGTAGTGTCCTGTCTATTATTATTATTATTATACAGGAGGAGTAGACTGTAGTGTCCTGTCTATTATTATTATTATTATACAGGGGGAGTAGAGTGTAGTGTCCTGTCTATTATTATTATTATTATTATACAGGAGGAGTAGACTGTAGTGTCCTGTCTATTATTATTATACAGGAGGAGTAGACTGTAGTGTCCTGTCTATTATTATTATACAGGAGGAGTAGACAGTAGTGTCCTGTCTATTATGATTATTATATAGGGGAGTAGACTGTAGTGTCCTGTCAATTATTATTATTATATAGGAGGAGTAGACTGTAGTGTCCTGTCTATTATTATTATTATTATTATTATTATTATTATAATAATAGAGGAGGAGTAGACTGTAGTGTCCTGTCTATTATTATTATTATTATTATACAGGGGGAGTAGACTGTAGTGTCCTGTCAATTATTATTATTATACAGGGGGAGTAGAATGTAGTGTCCTGTCTATTATTATTATTATTATACAGGAGGAGTAGACTGTAGTGTCCTGTCTATTATTATTATTATTATACAGGAGGAGTAGACTGTAGTGTCCTGTCTATTATTATTATTATTATTATTATTATTATACAGGAGGAGTAGACTGTAGTGTCCTGTCTATTATTATTATTATTATACAGGAGGAGTAGACTGTAGTGTCCTGTCTATTATTATTATTATACAGGAGGAGTAGACTGTAGTGTCCTGTCTATTATTATTATTATTATTATTATACAGGAGGAGTAGACTGTAGTGTCCTGTCTATTATTATTAATATTATACAGGAGGAGTAGACTGTAGTGTCCTGTCTATTATTATTATTATATAGGGGAGTAGACTGTAGTGTCCTGTCTATTATTATTATTATTATTATTATAGAGGAGGAGTAGACTGTAGTGTCCTGTCTATTATTATTATTATTATTATTATTATACAGGAGGAGTAGACTGTAGTGTCCTGTCTATTATTATTATTATTATTATTATTATTATACAGGAGGAGTAGACTGTAGTGTTCTGTCTATTATTATTATTATACAGGGGGAGTAGACTGTAGTGTCCTGTCTATTATTATTATTATTATTATTATTATTATTATTATTATTATAGAGGAGGAGTAGACTGTAGTGTCCTGTCTATTATTATTATTATTATTATTATTATTATTATTATTATAGAGGAGGAGTAGACTGTAGTGTCCTGTCTATTATTATTATTATTATTATTATTATTATACAGGAGGAGTAGACTGTAGTGTCCTGTCTATTATTATTATACAGGAGGAGTAGACAGTAGTGTCCTGTCTATTATTATTATTATTATACAGGAGGAGTAGACTGTAGTGTCCTGTCTATTATTATTATTATTATTATTATTATTATAGAGGAGGAGTAGACTGTAGTGTCCTGTCTATTATTATTATTATTATTATTATTATTATACAGGAGGAGTAGACTGTAGTGTCCTGTCTATTATTATTATACAGGAGGAGTAGACAGTAGTGTCCTGTCTATTATTATTATTATTATACAGGAGGAGTAGACTGTAGTGTCCTGTCTATTATTATTATTATTATTATACAGGAGGAGTAGACTGTAGTGTCCTGTCAATTATTATTATTATACAGGAGGAGTAGACTGTAGTGTCCTGTCTATTATTATTATTATACAGGAGGAGTAGACTGTAGTGTCCTGTCTATTATTATTATTATACAGGAGGAGTAGACAATAGTGTCCTGTCTATTATTATTATTATTATTATTATTATTATTATAATACAGGAGGAGTAGACTGTAGTGTCCTGTCTATTATTATTATTATTATTATTATAAAGGAGGAGTAGACTGTAGTGTCCTGTCTATTATTATTATTATTATTATTATACAGGAGGAGTAGACTGTAGTGTCCTGTCTATTATTATTATTATTATTATTATACAGGAGGAGTAGGCTGTAGTGTCCTGTCTATTATTATTATTATTATTATTATACAGGAGGAGTAGACTGTAGTGTCCTGTCTATTATTATTATTATTATTATTATTATTATTATTATACAGGAGGAGTAGACTGTAGTGTCCTGTCTATTATTATTATACAGGAGGAGTAGACTGTAGTGTCCTGTCTATTATTATTATTATACAGGAGGAGTAGACTGTAGTGTCCTGTCTATTATTATTATTATACAGGAGGAGTAGACTGTAGTGTCCTGTCTATTATTATTATTATTATTACTATACAGGAGGAGTAGACTGTAGTGTCCTTTCTATTATTATTGTTATACAGGAGGAGTAGACTGTAGTGTCCTGTCTATTATTATTATTATACAGGAGGAGTAGACTGTAGTGTCCTGTGTATTATTATTATTATTATTATTATTATTATACAGGAGGAGTAGACTGTAGTGTCCTGTGTATTATTATTATTATTATTACTATACAGGAGGAGTAGACTGTAGTGTCCTGTCTATTATTATTATACAGGAGGAGTAGACTGTAGTGTCCTGTCTATTATTATTATTATACAGGAGGAGTAGACTGAAGTGTCCTGTCTATTATTATTATTATTATTATTATTATTATTATTATCATTATACAGGAGGAGTAGACTGTAGTGTCCTGTCTATTATTATTATTATTATTATTATTATTATTATACAGGACGAGTAGACTGTAGTGTCCTGTCTATTATTATTATTATTATTATTATTATAAAGGAGGAGTAGACTGTAGTGTCCTGTCTATTATTATTATTATACAGGAGGAGTAGACTGTAGTGTCCTGTCTATTATTATTATTATTATTATTATACAGGAGGAGTAGACTGTAGTGTCCTGTCTATTATTATTATTATTATTATACAGAAGGAGTAGACTGTAGTGTCCTGTCTATTATTATTATTATTATTATTATTATTATTATACAGGAGGAGTAGACTGTAGTGTCCTGTCTATTATTATTATTATACAGGAGGAGTAGACTGTAGTGTCCTGTCTATTATTATTATTATTATTATTATTATACAGGAGGAGTAGACTGTAGTGTCCTGTCTATTATTATTATTATTATTATTATTATACAGGAGGAGTAGACTGTAGTGTCCTGTCTATTATTATTATTATACAGGAGGAGTAGACTGTAGTGTCCTGTCTATTATTCTTATTATACAGGAGGAGTAGACTGTAGTGTACTGTCTATTATTATTATTATACAGGAGGAGTAGACTGTAGTGTCCTGTCTATTATTATTATTATACAGGAGGAGTAGACTGTAGTCTCCTGTCTATTATTATTATTATACAGGAGGAGTAGACTGTAGTGTCCTGTCTATTATTATTATTATACAGGAGGAGTAGACTGTAGTGTCCTGTCTATTATTATTATTATACAGGAGGAGTAGACTGTAGTGTCCTGTCTATTATTATTATTATTATTATAATACAGGAGGAGTAGACTGTAGTGTCCTGTCTATTATTATTATTATTATTATTATTATACAGGAGGAGTAGACTGTAGTGTCCTGTCTATTATTATTATTATTATTATTATACAGGAGGAGTAGACTGTAGTGTCCTGTCTATTATTATTATTATTATTATTATTATTATTATACAGGAGGAGTAGACTGTAGTGTCCTGTCTATTATTATTATTATAATACAGGAGGAGTAGACTGTAGTGTCCTGTCTATTATTATTATTATTATTGTTATTATACAGGAGGAGTAGACTGTAGTGTCCTGTCTATTATTATTATACAGGAGGAGTAGACTGTAGTGTCCTGTCTATTATTATTATTATTATTATACAGGAGGAGTAGACTGTAGTGTCCTGTCTATTATTATTATTATTATTATTATTATTATACAGGAGGAGTATACTGTAGTGTCCTGTCTATTATTATTATTATTATACAGGAGAAGTAGACTGTAGTGTCCTGTCTATTATTATTGTTATACAGGAGGAGTAGACTGTAGTGTCCTGTCTATTATTATTATTATTATTATTATTATACAGGAGGAGTAGACTATAGTGTCCTGTCTATTATTATTATTATATAGAGGAGTAGACTGTAGTGTCCTGTCTATTATTATTATTATTATTATTATACAGGAGGAGTAGACTGTAGTGTCCTGTCTATTATTATTATTATTATTATTATTATACAGGAGGAGTAGACTGTAGTGTCCTGTCTATTATTATTATTATTATACAGGAGGAGTAGACTGTAGTGTCCTGTCTATTATTATTATTATTATTATTATTATTATTATTATACAGGAGGAGTAGACTGTAGTGTCCTGTCTATTATTATTATTATTATTATTATTATTATTATACAGGAGGAGTAGACTGTAGTGTCCTGTCTATTATTATTATTATTATACAGGAGGAGTAGGCTGTAGTGTTCTGTCTATTATTATTATTATACAGGAGGAGTAGACTGTAGTGTCCTGTCTATTATTATTATTATTATACAGGAGGAGTAGACTGTAGTGTCCTGTCTATTATTATTGTTATTATACAGGAGAAGTAGACTGTAGTGTCCTGTCTATTATTATTATTATTATTATACAGGAGGAGTAGGCTGTAGTGTCCTGTCTATTATTATTATTATTATACAGGAGGAGTAGACTGTAGTGTCCTGTCTATTATTATTATTATTATACAGGAGGAGTAGACTGTAGTGTCCTGTCTATTATTATACAGGAGGAGTAGACTGTAGTGTCCTGTCTATTATTATTATACAGGAGGAGTAGACTGTAGTGTCCTGTCTATTATTATTATTATTATACAGGAGGAGTAGACTGTAGTGTCTGTCTATTATTATTATTATACAGGAGGAGTAGACTGTAGTGTCCTGTCTATTATTATTATTATTATTATTATACAGGAGGAGTAGACTGTAGTGTCCTGTCTATTATTATTATTATTATACAGGAGGAGTAGACTGTAGTGTCTGTCTATTATTATTATTATACAGGAGGAGTAGACTGTAGTGTCCTGTCTATTATTATTATTATTATTATTATACAGGAGGAGTAGACTGTAGTGTCCTGTCTATTATTATTATTATTATTATTATACAGGAGGAGTAGACTGTAGTGTCCTGTCTATTATTATTATTATTATTATTATTATACAGGAGGAGTAGACTGTAGTGTCCTGTCTATTATTATTATTATTATTATTATACAGGAGGAGTAGACTGTAGTGTCCTGTCTATTATTATTATTATACAGGAGGAGTAGACTGTAGTGTCCTGTCTATTTTTATTATTATTATTATACAGGAGGAGTAGACTGTAGTGTCCTGTCTATTATTATTATTATTATTATTATTATTATACAGGAGGAGTAGACTGTAGTGTCCTGTCTATTATTATACAGGAGGAGTAGACTGTAGTGTCCTGTCTATTATTATTATACAGGAGGAGTAGACTGTAGTGTCCTGTCTATTATTATTATACAGGAGAAGTAGATTGTAGTGTCCTGTCTATTATTATTATTATTATTATTATTATTATTATTATACAGGAGGAGTAGACTGTAGTGTCCTGTCTATTATTATACAGGAGGAGTAGACTGTAGTGTCCTGTCTATTATTATTATACAGGAGGAGTAGACTGTAGTGTCCTGTCTATTATTATTATTATTATTATTATACAGGAGGAGTAGACTGTAGTGTCCTGTCTATTATTATTATTATTATTATTATACAGGAGGAGTAGACTGTAGTGTCCTGTCTATTATTATTATACAGGAGGAGTAGACTGTAGTGTCCTGTCTATTATTATTATACAGGAGAAGTAGATTGTAGTGTCCTGTCTATTATTATTATTATTATTATTATTATTATACAGGAGGAGTAGACTGTAGTGTCCTGTCTATTATTATACAGGAGGAGTAGACTGTAGTGTCCTGTCTATTATTATTATACAGGAGGAGTAGACTGTAGTGTCCTGTCTATTATTATTATACAGGAGGAGTAGACTGTAGTGTCCTGTCTATTATTATTATTATACAGGAGGAGTAGACTGTAGTGTCCTGTCTATTATTATTATTATTATACAGGAGGAGTAGACTGTAGTGTCCGGTCTATTATTATTATTATTATACAGGAGGAGTAGACTGTAGTGTCCTGTCTATTATTATTATTATTATACAGGAGGAGTAGATTGTAGTGTCCTGTCTATTATTATTATTATTATACAGGAAGGAGTAGACTGTAGTGTCCTGTCTATTATTATTATTATACAGGAGGAGTAGACTGTAGTGTCCTGTCTATTATTATTATTATTATACAGGAGGAGTAGACTGTAGTGTCCTGTCTATTATTATTATTATTATTATTATACAGGAGGAGTAGACTGTAGTGTCCTGTCTATTATTATTATTATACAGGAGGAGTAGACTGTAGTGTCCTGTCTATTATTATTATTATAAAGGAGGAGTAGACTGTAGTGTCCTGTCTATTATTATTATTATTATACAGGAGGAGTAGACTGTAGTGTCCTGTCTATTATTATTATTATTATACAGGAGGAGTAGACTGTAGTGTCCTGTCTATTATTATTATTATACAGGAGGAGTAGACTGTAGTGTCCTGTCTATTATTATTATTATACAGGAGGAGTAGACTGTAGTGTCCTGTCTATTATTATTATTATTATTATTATTATTATACAGGAGGAGTAGACTGTAGTGTCCTGTCTATTATTATTATACAGGAGGAGTAGACTGTAGTGTCCTGTGTATTATTATTATTATTATTATTATACAGGAGGAGTAGACTGTAGTGTCCTGTCTATTATTATTATACAGGAGGAGTAGACTGTAGTGTCCTGTCTATTATTATTATACAGGAGGAGTAGACTGTAGTGTCCTGTCTATTATTATTATTATTATACAGGAGGAGTAGACTGTAGTGTCCTGTCTATTATTATTATTATACAGGAGGAGTAGACTGTAGTGTCCTGTGTATTATTATTATTATTATACAGGAGGAGTAGACTGTAGTGTCCTGTCTATTATTATTATTATTATTTTTATACAGGAGGAGTAGACTGTAGTGTCCTGTCTATTATTATTATTATACAGGAGGAGTAGACTGTAGTGTCCTGTCTATTATTATTATTATACAGGAGGAGTAGACTGTAGTGTCCTGTCTATTATTATTATTATACAGGAGGAGTAGACTGTAGTGTCCTGTCTATTATTATTATTATACAGGAGGAGTAGACTGTAGTGTCCTGTGTATTATTATTATTATTATTATTATTATACAGGAGGAGTAGACTGTAGTGTCCTGTCTATTATTATTATACAGGAGGAGTAGACTGTAGTGTCCTGTCTATTATTATTATTATTATACAGGAGGAGTAGACTGTAGTGTCCTGTCTATTATTATTATTATACTGGAGGAGTAGACTGTAGTGTCCTGTCTATTATTATTATTATTATTATTATACAGGAGGAGTAGACTGTAGTGTCCTGTCTATTATTATTATTATTATTATTATTATTATTATATTATACAGGAGGAGTAGACTGTAGTGTCCTGTCTATTATTATTATTATTATACAGGAGGAGTAGACTGTAGTGTCCTGTCTATTATTATTATACAAGAGGAGTAGACTGTAGTGTCCTGTCTATTATTATTATACAGGAGGAGTAGACTGTAGTTTCCTGTCTAATATTATATTATTATTATACAGGAGGAGTAGACTGTAGTGTTCTGTCTATTATTATTATTATTATACAGGAGGAGTAGACTGTAGTGTCCTGTCTATTATTATTATTATTATTATACAGGAGGAGTAGACTGTAGTGTCCTGTCTATTATTATTATTATTATACAGGAGGAGTAGACTGTAGTGTCCTGTCTATTATTATTATTATACAGGAGGAGTAGACTGTAGTGTCCTGTCTATTATTATTATTATTATTATACAGGAGGAGTAGACTGTAGTGTCCTGTCTATTATTATTATTATTATTGTTATTATACAGGAGGAGTAGACTGTAGTGTCCTGTCTATTATTATAGATTATTATTATTATTATACAGGAGGAGTAGACTGTAGTGTCCTGTCTATTATTATTATTATTATACAGGAGGAGTAGACTGTAGTTTCCTGTCTATTATTATTATTATTATTATTATTATTATTATTATTATACAGGAGGAGTAGACTGTAGTGTCCTGTCTATTATTATTATTATTATTATTATTATCATTATATTGGAGAGTAGACTGTAGTGTCCTGTCTATTATTATTATTATTATTATACAGGAGGAGTAGACTGTAGTGTCCTGTCTATTATTATTATTATTATTATTATTATTATACAGGAGGAGTAGACTGTAGTGTCCTGTCTATTATTATTATTATTATTATTATCATTATACAGGAGGAGTAGACTGTAGTGTCCTGTCTATTATTATTATTATTATTATACAGGAGGAGTAGACTGTAGTTTCCTGTCTATTATTATTATTATTATTATACAGGAGGAGTAGACTGTAGTGTCCTGTCTCTTATTATTATTATTATACAGGAGGAGTAGACTGTAGTGTCCTGTCTATTATTATTATTATACAGGAGGAGTAGACTGTAGTGTCCTGTCTCTTATTATTATTATTATTATTATACAGGAGGAGTAGACTGTAGTGTCCTGTCTATTATTATACAGGAGGAGTAGACTGTAGTGTCCTGTCTTATTATTATTATTATACAGGAGGAGTAGACTGTAGTGTCCTGTCTATTATTATTATTATACAGCAGGGAGTAGACTGTAGTGTCCTGTCTATTATTTTTATTATTATTATTATTATACAGGAGGAGTAGACTGTAGTGTCCTGTCTATTATTATTATTATTATACAGGAGGAGTAGACTGTAGTGTCCTGTCTATTATTATTATTATTATTATTATTATACAGGAGGAGTAGATTGTAGTGTCCTGTCTATTATTATTATTATTATACAGGAGGAGTAGACTGTAGTGTCCTGTCTATTATTATTATTATTATACAGGAGGAGTAGACTGTAGTGTCCTGTCTATTATTATAATACAGGAGGAGTAGACTGTAGTGTCCTGTCTATTATTATTATTATACAGGAGGAGTAGACTGTAGGGTCCTGTCTATTATTATTATTATACAGGAGGAGTAGACTGTAGTGTCCCTGTCTATTATATTATTATTATACAGGAGGAGTAGACCTGTAGTGTCCTGTCTATTATTATTATTATACAGGAGGAGTAGACTGTAGTGTCCTTTCTATTATTATTATTATTATACTGGAGGAGTAGACTATAGTGTCCTGTCTATTATTAATTATTATTATTATTATTATACAGGAGGAGTAGACTGTAGTGTCCTGTCTATTATTATTATTGTTATACAGGAGGAGTAGACTGTAGTGTCCTGTCTATTATTATTATTATTATACAGGAGGGAGTAGACTGTAGTGTCCCTGTCTATTATTATAATACAGGAGGAGTAGACTGTAGTGTCCTGTCTATTATTATTATTATAAAGGAGGAGTAGACTGTAGTGTCCTGTCTATTATTATTATTATACAGGAGGAGTAGACTGTAGTGTCCTGTCTATTATTATTATTATACAGGAGGAGTAGACTGTAGTGTCCTGTCTATTATTATTATTATACAGGAGGAGTAGACTGTAGTGTCCTGTCTATTATTATTATTATAAAGGAGGAGTAGACTGTAGTGTCCTGTCTATTATTATTATTATTATTATACAGGAGGAGTAGACTGTAGTGTCCTGTCTATTATTATTATTATACAGGAGGAGTAGACTGTAGTGTCCTGTCTATTATTATTATTATACAGGAGGAGTAGACTGTAGTGTCCTGTCTATTATTATTATTATACAGGAGGAGTAGACTGTAGTGTCCTGTCTATTATTATTATTATTATTATGATTATTATTATTATACAGGAGGAGTAGACTGTAGTGTCCTGTCTATTATTATTATACAGGAGGAGTAGACTGTAGTGTCCTGTCTATTATTATTATTATTATTATACAGGAGGAGTAGACTGTAGTGTCCTGTCTATTATTTATTATACAGGAGGAGTAGACTGTAGTGTCCTGTCTATTATTATTATACAGGAGGAGTAGACTGTAGTGTCCTGTCTATTATTATTATTATTATAACAGGAGGAGTAGGACTGTAGTGTCCTGTCTATTATTATTATTATACAGGAGGAGTAGACTGTAGTGTCCTGTCTATTATTATTATTATTATTATTATACAGGAGGAGTAGACTGTAGTGTCCTGTCTATTATTATTATTATTATTATTATTATACAGGAGGAGTAGACTGTAGTGTCCTGTCTATTATTATTATTATACAGGAGGAGTAGACTGTAGTGTCCTGTCTATTATTATTATTATACAGGAGGAGTAGACTGTAGTGTCCTGTCTATTATTTAATATTATACAGGAGGAGTAGACTGTAGTGTCCTGTCTATTATTATTATTATACAGGAGGAGTAGACTGTAGTGTCCTGTCTATTATTATTATTATTATCCAGGAGGAGTAGGCTGTAGTGTCCTGTCTATTATTATTATTATTATACAGGAGGAGTAGACTGTAGTGTCCTGTCTATTATGATTATTATTATTATACAGGAGGAGTAGACTGTAGTGTCCTGTCTATTATTATTATTATTATACAGGAGGAGTAGACTGTAGTGTCCTGTCTATTATTATTATATTGATTAGTTATTATTATTATACAGGAGGAGTAGACTGTAGTGTCCTGTCTATTATTATTATTAATACAGGAGGAGTAGACTGTAGTGTCCTGTCTATTATTATTATTATACAGGAGGAGTAGACTGTAGTGTCCTGTCTATTATTATTATTATTATTATTATACAGGAGGAGTAGACTGTAGTGTCCTGTCTATTATTATTATTATTAACAGGAGGAGTAGACTAGTAGTGTCCCTGTCTATTATTATTATACAGGAGGAGTAGACTGTAGTGTCCTGTCTATTATTATTATTATTATTATTATACAGGAGGAGTAGACTGTAGTGTCCTGTCTATTATTATTATTATACAGGAGGAGTAGACTGTAGTGTCCTGTCTATTATTATTATTATTATTATTATACAGGAGGAGTAGGACTGTAGTGTCCTGTCTATTATTATTATTATACAGGAGGAGTAGACTGTAGTGTCCTGTCTATTATTATTATTATACAGGAGGAGTAGACTGTAGTGTCCTGTCTATTATTATTATTATTATACAGGAGGAGTAGACTGTAGTGTCCTGTCTATTATTATTATTATACAGGAGGAGTAGACTGTAGTGTCCTGTCTATTATTATTATTATTATTATACAGGAGGAGTAGACTGTAGTGTCCTGTCTATTATTATTATTATTATTATTATTATACAGGAGGAGTAGACTGTAGTGTCCTGTCTATTATTATTATACAGGAGGAGTAGACTGTAGTGTCCTGTCTATTATTATTATTATACAGGAGGAGTAGACTGTAGTGTCCTGTCTATTATTATTATACAGGAGGAGTAGACTGTAGTGTCCTGTCTATTATTATTATACAGGAGGAGTAGACTGTAGTGTCCTGTCTATTATTATTATTATTATACAGGAGGAGTAGACTGTAGTGTCCTGTCTATTATTATTATACAGGAGGAGTAGACTGTAGTGTCCTGTCTATTATTATTATTATATACTGAGGAGTAGACTGTAGTGTCCTGTCTATTATTATTATTTATTATTATACAGGAGGAGTAGACTGTAGTGTCCTGTCTATTATTATTATTATACAGGAGGAGTAGACTGTAGTGTCCTGTCTATTATTATTATTATTATACAGGAGGAGTAGACTGTAGTGTCCTGTCTATTATTATTATACAGAGGAGTAGACTGTAGTGTCCTGTCTATTATTATTATTATTATACAGGAGGAGTAGACTGTAGTGTCCTGTCTATTATTATTATACAGGAGGAGTAGACTGTAGTGTCCTGTCTATTATTATTATTATACAAGGAGGAGTAGACTGTAGTGTCCTGTCTATTATTATTATTATACAGGAGGAGTAGACTGTAGTGTCCTGTCTCATTATTATTATTATTATACAGGAGGAGTAGACTGTAGTGTCCTGTCTATTATTATTATTATACAGGAGGAGTAGGCTGTAGTGTCCTGTCTATTATTATTATTATTATACAGGAGGAGTAGACTGTAGTGTCCTGTCTATTATTATTATACAAGAGGAGTAGACTGTAGTGTCTCTGTCTATAATTATTATTATTATTATAATAGGAAGGAGACTGTAGTGTCCTGTCTATTATTATTTATACAAGAGGAGTAGACTGTAGTGTCCTGTCTATCATTATTATTATTATTATACAAGGAGGTAGTAGACTGTAGTGTCCTGTCTATTATTATTAGTTATTATTAGTTATTATTATTATTCAGGGAGGGAGTAGACTGTAGTGTCCTGTCTATTATATTATTATTATTATTAT
>NW_026609969.1:0-21256 GCF_029499605.1 Hyla sarda | reverse complement strand
CAAGGAGGCATCTGCAGGCAACAAAGGTAGGTGTGTGCTTGTGTGTGTGTTTCCTATGCAGATCCTAAGCCCAGTGTCACATGCAAGTAGGAGGAGTAAGAAGGGTTCCTGGCAAATCCGGGTTATGGATTGCATTTAAAAAGGCCCCGTGGGAGTGCAATGGGCCCCTGTCTTGCTGCTTAGCAATAATGGTATGGGTTTAGGTTCTGCTGTGTGTACTGGTGGTTGACTGCCCCCCAGCCCAGAGTGTGCATGGAAAATTGTCTGGCAGCCTCCCTGACAGCAAGCAGTGATAGTGCCCATGAAGGGGACCTTGTTGGGCCCGCCCCTTTCACGGTTATCGCTTCTCGGCCTTTTGGCTAAGATCAAGTGTAGTATCTGTTCTTATCAGTTTAATATCTGATACGTCCCCTATCTGGGGACCATATATTAAATGGATTTTTGAGAACGGGGGCCGATTTCGAAGCTTGCTTCCGTCGCCCTATGCATTGACCCGATATGGCAGTATCTTCGGGTACAGTGCACCACCCCCTTACAGGGTTAAAAAGAAAGATTCCTACTTTCATTGCTACCTGCTTGCTGGCTAGCCAGCTAGCCAGCCCTGTGGGCCTTGCTGCTGCAGCCAAAAAACAAAAGGTGGTGCTGCTGCTGCTGCTTCTGCTGCTTCTGCTTGTGTCTGGCCGCTGTTGGAGCGTCCAGGCACAGGACTTCTGCTGCTGCTGACTAAATGGCCTCCTTAATTGGATCATTTGAGTAGCCAGCACACCTGTGCAGGTAGGGCATGACATGATAGGCAGCTGCCTTGATAGCGGGTGGGTGCTGAATGTTCCTAATTGACAAAATAAGATTAATGCTTATGAAGAAATATAAAATCTCATCCCTTCCCCAATATCGCGCCACACCCCTACCCCTTAATTCCCTGGTTGAACTTGATGGACATATGTCTTTTTTCGACCGTACTAACTATGTAACTATGTAACATAACATGGGGGGGGGGGGGGGGGTCTCCTGGCTGTTCACACAGGTGTGTCATTGCTGTACATTGACCATGCATTGCTTCTGTGGTATTGCAAAGGCAAAGACAAATGCTTCCAGCCATCCATTGCACTAATGGATTGGTCATCAGCTGGCTGTCTATGTCCCGCATCAATATAGACCAAAGTACAGAGGGTTAGGCTATGCTATTGTGCACCTACCTGATGCATCAGAAGGTGCGAGGCCCTTGCTAAATTCTGTGCACAGACTTTGAGATCTATACTTTAGACTGTATCTAAACCTGCTCCAACATGGACTGACATTCTGGCCTACTTTCAGCCGATGCGACTTGTCTGTCGCTGAACAGTCGCTTTTTATGTATTCAGCACCTATGTATAATGTTGTAAAAATGCTCTAGAAGCTAAAGTCGCAGAAATGTCACACATATTTGGCCTGCAACTTTCTGTGCGACAAATTCAGACAGGAAAAATCAGTATAAATCCTTAGAAAATTATCCCCCAGTGTCTCCATCTGCTGGCGGTATTGAATAAGCATTGCTGCACTGATGGGGTATGCATTAGACGAAAAAAAAGAAGAAAAAGAAGAATAATACGCCCAGAAAAGAGGCGAAAAGGAGAAAAACGTAAAAAAACGTGAAAAAAAAGTAAGAGGAAGAGAAGGGAAAAAAAGGTGGAAATGGGTTTAAAAGTGATTTCGGCGGAGAAATATATATATATATATATATATATATATATATATATATATATATATACGCGCACACACACACATATATATAAACGTATTCTCCGTTGAGATATTGCAGCCGCTGCTGTGTCCAGGCCCAGGAGCCTTAGCACTGTGCTGTGATGTCACTCAATACCACTGACATCACTAGGTGTAAACAACATCTCTCCTTTGCTGTGTATGTGACTATGGAGCTGTTTGGTGATGTCGTCTATTATGGCCTTCATAGAAGCAACAGGAGATTGTTGCATCCATCTAGAACCCTCAGAACTACAGTGCTATGATGTCACTCACTTCCGCAGGCCTTGCAGAGTGTAAACAACAACAACCCAGCTTTGTTGTGTATGTAACCATAGGGATTTGTGATGTCACCTAGAACCTTCACAGCAGCGACAGCTTTATGAGGAGCATCAGCACTGCTCTGCCTGAGCAGAACCATCACCGCCATAGGTTGTCAAATAACCCGGATTTAACCCACACAGGTAAGTCCAATGGGGTGCAGGCATGTCCTCTATGCTTACAGCTTCCCGTGGGTGTTGGTTTGATACCGTTTGGGGACAGCCAAGGAGGCATCTGCAGGCAACAAAGGTAGGTGTGTGCTTGTGTGTGTGTTTCCTATGCAGATCCTAAGCCCAGTGTCACATGCAAGTAGGAGGAGTAAGAAGGGTTCCTGGCAAATCCGGGTTATGGATTGCATTTAAAAAGGCCCCGTGGGAGTGCAATGGGCCCCTGTCTTGCTGCTTAGCAATAATGGTATGGGTTTAGGTTCTGCTGTGTGTACTGGTGGTTGACTGCCCCCCAGCCCAGAGTGTGCATGGAAAATTGTCTGGCAGCCTCCCTGACAGCAAGCAGTGATAGTGCCCATGAAGGGGACCTTGTTGGGCCCGCCCCTTTCACGGTTATCGCTTCTCGGCCTTTTGGCTAAGATCAAGTGTAGTATCTGTTCTTATCAGTTTAATATCTGATACGTCCCCTATCTGGGGACCATATATTAAATGGATTTTTGAGAACGGGGGCCGATTTCGAAGCTTGCTTCCGTCGCCCTATGCATTGACCCGATATGGCAGTATCTTCGGGTACAGTGCACCACCCCCTTACAGGGTTAAAAAGAAAGATTCCTACTTTCATTGCTACCTGCTTGCTGGCTAGCCAGCTAGCCAGCCCTGTGGGCCTTGCTGCTGCAGCCAAAAAACAAAAGGTGGTGCTGCTGCTGCTGCTTCTGCTGCTTCTGCTTGTGTCTGGCCGCTGTTGGAGCGTCCAGGCACAGGACTTCTGCTGCTGCTGACTAAATGGCCTCCTTAATTGGATCATTTGAGTAGCCAGCACACCTGTGCAGGTAGGGCATGACATGATAGGCAGCTGCCTTGATAGCGGGTGGGTGCTGAATGTTCCTAATTGACAAAATAAGATTAATGCTTATGAAGAAATATAAAATCTCATCCCTTCCCCAATATCGCGCCACACCCCTACCCCTTAATTCCCTGGTTGAACTTGATGGACATATGTCTTTTTTCGACCGTACTAACTATGTAACTATGTAACATAACATGGGGGGGGGGGGGGGTCTCCTGGCTGTTCACACAGGTGTGTCATTGCTGTACATTGACCATGCATTGCTTCTGTGGTATTGCAAAGGCAAAGACAAATGCTTCCAGCCATCCATTGCACTAATGGATTGGTCATCAGCTGGCTGTCTATGTCCCGCATCAATATAGACCAAAGTACAGAGGGTTAGGCTATGCTATTGTGCACCTACCTGATGCATCAGAAGGTGCGAGGCCCTTGCTAAATTCTGTGCACAGACTTTGAGATCTATACTTTAGACTGTATCTAAACCTGCTCCAACATGGACTGACATTCTGGCCTACTTTCAGCCGATGCGACTTGTCTGACGCTGAACAGTCGCTTTTTATGTATTCAGCACCTATGTATAATGTTGTAAAAATGCTCTAGAAGCTAAAGTCGCAGAAATGTCACACATATTTGGCCTGCAACTTTCTGTGCGACAAATTCAGACAGGAAAAATCAGTATAAATCCTTAGAAAATTATCCCCCAGTGTCTCCATCTGCTGGCGGTATTGAATAAGCATTGCTGCACTGATGGGGTATGCATTAGACGAAAAAAAAGAAGAAAAAGAAGAATAATACGCCCAGAAAAGAGGCGAAAAGGAGAAAAACGTAAAAAAACGTGAAAAAAAAGTAAGAGGAAGAGAAGGGAAAAAAAGGTGGAAATGGGTTTAAAAGTGATTTCGGCGGAGAAATATATATATATATATATATATATATATATATATATATATATACGCGCACACACACACATATATATAAACGTATTCTCCGTTGAGATATTGCAGCCGCTGCTGTGTCCAGGCCCAGGAGCCTTAGCACTGTGCTGTGATGTCACTCAATACCACTGACATCACTAGGTGTAAACAACATCTCTCCTTTGCTGTGTATGTGACTATGGAGCTGTTTGGTGATGTCGTCTATTATGGCCTTCATAGAAGCAACAGGAGATTGTTGCATCCATCTAGAACCCTCAGAACTACAGTGCTATGATGTCACTCACTTCCACAGGCCTTGCAGAGTGTAAACAACAACAACCCAGCTTTGTTGTGTATGTAACCATAGGGATTTGTGATGTCACCTAGAACCTTCACAGCAGCGACAGCTTTATGAGGAGCATCAGCACTGCTCTGCCTGAGCAGAACCATCACCGCCATAGGTTGTCAAATAACCCGGATTTAACCCACACAGGTAAGTCCAATGGGGTGCAGGCATGTCCTCTATGCTTACAGCTTCCCGTGGGTGTTGGTTTGATACCGTTTGGGGACAGCCAAGGAGGCATCTGCAGGCAACAAAGGTAGGTGTGTGCTTGTGTGTGTGTTTCCTATGCAGATCCTAAGCCCAGTGTCACATGCAAGTAGGAGGAGTAAGAAGGGTTCCTGGCAAATCCGGGTTATGGATTGCATTTAAAAAGGCCCCGTCCGTGGGAGTGCAATGGGCCCCTGTCTTGCTGCTTAGCAATAATGGTATGGGTTTAGGTTCTGCTGTGTGTACTGGTGGTTGACTGCCCCCCAGCCCAGAGTGTGCATGGAAAATTGTCTGGCAGCCTCCCTGACAGCAAGCAGTGATAGTGCCCATGAAGGGGACCTTGTTGGGCCGCCCCTTTCACGGTTATCGCTTCTCGGCCTTTTGGCTAAGATCAAGTGTAGTATCTGTTCTTATCAGTTTAATATCTGATACGTCCCCTATCTGGGGACCATATATTAAATGGATTTTGAGAACGGGGGCCGATTTCGAAGCTTGCTTCCGTCGCCCTATGCATTGACCCGATATGGCAGTATCTTCGGGTACAGTGCACCACCCCCTTACAGGGTTAAAAAGAAAGATTCCTACTTTCATTGCTACCTGCTTGCTGGCTAGCCAGCTAGCCAGCCCTGTGGGCCTTGCTGCTGCAGCCAAAAAACAAAAGGTGGTGCTGCTGCTGCTGCTTCTGCTGCTTCTGCTTGTGTCTGGCCGCTGTTGGAGCGTCCAGGCACAGGACTTCTGCTGCTGCTGACTAAATGGCCTCCTTAATTGGATCATTTGAGTAGCCAGCACACCTGTGCAGGTAGGGCATGACATGATAGGCAGCTGCCTTGATAGCGGGTGGGTGCTGAATGTTCCTAATTGACAAAATAAGATTAATGCTTATGAAGAAATATAAAATCTCATCCCTTCCCCAATATCGCGCCACACCCCTACCCCTTAATTCCTGGTTGAACTTGATGGACATATGTCTTTTTTCGACCGTACTAACTATGTAACTATGTAACATAACATGGGGGGGGGGGGGGGGTCTCCTGGCTGTTCACACAGGTGTGTCATTGCTGTACATTGACCATGCATTGCTTCTGTGGTATTGCAAAGGCAAAGACAAATGCTTCCAGCCATCCATTGCACTAATGGATTGGTCATCAGCTGGCTGTCTATGTCCCGCATCAATATAGACCAAAGTACAGAGGGTTAGGCTATGCTATTGTGCACCTACCTGATGCATCAGAAGGTGCGAGGCCCTTGCTAAATTCTGTGCACAGACTTTGAGATCTATACTTTAGACTGTATCTAAACCTGCTCCAACATGGACTGACATTCTGGCCTACTTTCAGCCGATGCGACTTGTCTGTCGCTGAACAGTCGCTTTTTATGTATTCAGCACCTATGTATAATGTTGTAAAAATGCTCTAGAAGCTAAAGTCGCAGAAATGTCACACATATTTGGCCTGCAACTTTCTGTGCGACAAATTCAGACAGGAAAAATCAGTATAAATCCTTAGAAAATTATCCCCCAGTGTCTCCATCTGCTGGCGGTATTGAATAAGCATTGCTGCACTGATGGGGTATGCATTAGACGAAAAAAAAGAAGAAAAAGAAGAATAATACGCCCAGAAAAGAGGCGAAAAGGAGAAAAACGTAAAAAAACGTGAAAAAAAAGTAAGAGGAAGAGAAGGGAAAAAAAGGTGGAAATGGGTTTAAAAGTGATTTCGGCGGAGAAATATATATATATATATATATATATATATATATACGCGCACACACACACATATATATAAACGTATTCTCCGTTGAGATATTGCAGCCGCTGCTGTGTCCAGGCCCAGGAGCCTTAGCACTGTGCTGTGATGTCACTCAATACCACTGACATCACTAGGTGTAAACAACATCTCTCCTTTGCTGTGTATGTGACTATGGAGCTGTTTGGTGATGTCGTCTATTATGGCCTTCATAGAAGCAACAGGAGATTGTTGCATCCATCTAGAACCCTCAGAACTACAGTGCTATGATGTCACTCACTTCCACAGGCCTTGCAGAGTGTAAACAACAACAACCCAGCTTTGTTGTGTATGTAACCATAGGGATTTGTGATGTCACCTAGAACCTTCACAGCAGCGACAGCTTTATGAGGAGCATCAGCACTGCTCTGCCTGAGCAGAACCATCACCGCCATAGGTTGTCAAATAACCCGGATTTAACCCACACAGGTAAGTCCAATGGGGTGCAGGCATGTCCTCTATGCTTACAGCTTCCCGTGGGTGTTGGTTTGATACCGTTTGGGGACAGCCAAGGAGGCATCTGCAGGCAACAAAGGTAGGTGTGTGCTTGTGTGTGTGTTTCCTATGCAGATCCTAAGCCCAGTGTCACATGCAAGTAGGAGGAGTAAGAAGGGTTCCTGGCAAATCCGGGTTATGGATTGCATTTAAAAAGGCCCCGTGGGAGTGCAATGGGCCCCTGTCTTGCTGCTTAGCAATAATGGTATGGGTTTAGGTTCTGCTGTGTGTACTGGTGGTTGACTGCCCCCCAGCCCAGAGTGTGCATGGAAAATTGTCTGGCAGCCTCCCTGACAGCAAGCAGTGATAGTGCCCATGAAGGGGACCTTGTTGGGCCCGCCCCTTTCACGGTTATCGCTTCTCGGCCTTTTGGCTAAGATCAAGTGTAGTATCTGTTCTTATCAGTTTAATATCTGATACGTCCCCTATCTGGGGACCATATATTAAATGGATTTTTGAGAACGGGGGGCCGATTTCGAAGCTTGCTTCCGTCGCCCTATGCATTGACCCGATATGGCAGTATCTTCGGGTACAGTGCACCACCCCCTTACAGGGTTAAAAAGAAAGATTCCTACTTTCATTGCTACCTGCTTGCTGGCTAGCCAGCTAGCCAGCCCTGTGGGCCTTGCTGCTGCAGCCAAAAAACAAAAGGTGGTGCTGCTGCTGCTGCTTCTGCTGCTTCTGCTTGTGTCTGGCCGCTGTTGGAGCGTCCAGGCACAGGACTTCTGCTGCTGCTGACTAAATGGCCTCCTTAATTGGATCATTTGAGTAGCCAGCACACCTGTGCAGGTAGGGCATGACATGATAGGCAGCTGCCTTGATAGCGGGTGGGTGCTGAATGTTCCTAATTGACAAAATAAGATTAATGCTTATGAAGAAATATAAAATCTCATCCCTTCCCCAATATCGCGCCACACCCCTACCCCTTAATTCCCTGGTTGAACTTGATGGACATATGTCTTTTTTCGACCGTACTAACTATGTAACTATGTAACATAACATGGGGGGGGGGGGGGGGTCTCCTGGCTGTTCACACAGGTGTGTCATTGCTGTACATTGACCATGCATTGCTTCTGTGGTATTGCAAAGGCAAAGACAAATGCTTCCAGCCATCCATTGCACTAATGGATTGGTCATCAGCTGGCTGTCTATGTCCCGCATCAATATAGACCAAAGTACAGAGGGTTAGGCTATGCTATTGTGCACCTACCTGATGCATCAGAAGGTGCGAGGCCCTTGCTAAATTCTGTGCACAGACTTTGAGATCTATACTTTAGACTGTATCTAAACCTGCTCCAACATGGACTGACATTCTGGCCTACTTTCAGCCGATGCGACTTGTCTGTCGCTGAACAGTCGCTTTTTATGTATTCAGCACCTATGTATAATGTTGTAAAAATGCTCTAGAAGCTAAAGTCGCAGAAATGTCACACATATTTGGCCTGCAACTTTCTGTGCGACAAATTCAGACAGGAAAAATCAGTATAAATCCTTAGAAAATTATCCCCCAGTGTCTCCATCTGCTGGCGGTATTGAATAAGCATTGCTGCACTGATGGGGTATGCATTAGACGAAAAAAAAGAAGAAAAAGAAGAATAATACGCCCAGAAAAGAGGCGAAAAGGAGAAAAACGTAAAAAAACGTGAAAAAAAAGTAAGAGGAAGAGAAGGGAAAAAAAGGTGGAAATGGGTTTAAAAGTGATTTCGGCGGAGAAATATATATATATATATATATATATATATATATATATATACGCGCACACACACACATATATATAAACGTATTCTCCGTTGAGATATTGCAGCCGCTGCTGTGTCCAGGCCCAGGAGCCTTAGCACTGTGCTGTGATGTCACTCAATACCACTGACATCACTAGGTGTAAACAACATCTCTCCTTTGCTGTGTATGTGACTATGGAGCTGTTTGGTGATGTCGTCTATTATGGCCTTCATAGAAGCAACAGGAGATTGTTGCATCCATCTAGAACCCTCAGAACTACAGTGCTATGATGTCACTCACTTCCACAGGCCTTGCAGAGTGTAAACAACAACAACCCAGCTTTGTTGTGTATGTAACCATAGGGATTTGTGATGTCACCTAGAACCTTCACAGCAGCGACAGCTTTATGAGGAGCATCAGCACTGCTCTGCCTGAGCAGAACCATCACCGCCATAGGTTGTCAAATAACCCGGATTTAACCCACACAGGTAAGTCCAATGGGGTGCAGGCATGTCCTCTATGCTTACAGCTTCCCGTGGGTGTTGGTTTGATACCGTTTGGGGACAGCCAAGGAGGCATCTGCAGGCAACAAAGGTAGGTGTGTGCTTGTGTGTGTGTTTCCTATGCAGATCCTAAGCCCAGTGTCACATGCAAGTAGGAGGAGTAAGAAGGGTTCCTGGCAAATCCGGGTTATGGATTGCATTTAAAAAGGCCCCGTGGGAGTGCAATGGGCCCCTGTCTTGCTGCTTAGCAATAATGGTATGGGTTTAGGTTCTGCTGTGTGTACTGGTGGTTGACTGCCCCCCAGCCCAGAGTGTGCATGGAAAATTGTCTGGCAGCCTCCCTGACAGCAAGCAGTGATAGTGCCCATGAAGGGGACCTTGTTGGGCCCGCCCCTTTCACGGTTATCGCTTCTCGGCCTTTTGGCTAAGATCAAGTGTAGTATCTGTTCTTATCAGTTTAATATCTGATACGTCCCCTATCTGGGGACCATATATTAAATGGATTTTTGAGAACGGGGGCCGATTTCGAAGCTTGCTTCCGTCGCCCTATGCATTGACCCGATATGGCAGTATCTTCGGGTACAGTGCACCACCCCCTTACAGGGTTAAAAAGAAAGATTCCTACTTTCATTGCTACCTGCTTGCTGGCTAGCCAGCTAGCCAGCCCTGTGGGCCTTGCTGCTGCAGCCAAAAAACAAAAGGTGGTGCTGCTGCTGCTGCTTCTGCTGCTTCTGCTTGTGTCTGGCCGCTGTTGGAGCGTCCAGGCACAGGACTTCTGCTGCTGCTGACTAAATGGCCTCCTTAATTGGATCATTTGAGTAGCCAGCACACCTGTGCAGGTAGGGCATGACATGATAGGCAGCTGCCTTGATAGCGGGTGGGTGCTGAATGTTCCTAATTGACAAAATAAGATTAATGCTTATGAAGAAATATAAAATCTCATCCCTTCCCCAATATCGCGCCACACCCCTACCCCTTAATTCCCTGGTTGAACTTGATGGACATATGTCTTTTTTCGACCGTACTAACTATGTAACTATGTAACATAACATGGGGGGGGGGGGGGGGGGGGGTCTCCTGGCTGTTCACACAGGTGTGTCATTGCTGTACATTGACCATGCATTGCTTCTGTGGTATTGCAAAGGCAAAGACAAATGCTTCCAGCCATCCATTGCACTAATGGATTGGTCATCAGCTGGCTGTCTATGTCCCGCATCAATATAGACCAAAGTACAGAGGGTTAGGCTATGCTATTGTGCACCTACCTGATGCATCAGAAGGTGCGAGGCCCTTGCTAAATTCTGTGCACAGACTTTGAGATCTATACTTTAGACTGTATCTAAACCTGCTCCAACATGGACTGACATTCTGGCCTACTTTCAGCCGATGCGACTTGTCTGTCGCTGAACAGTCGCTTTTTATGTATTCAGCACCTATGTATAATGTTGTAAAAATGCTCTAGAAGCTAAAGTCGCAGAAATGTCACACATATTTGGCCTGCAACTTTCTGTGCGACAAATTCAGACAGGAAAAATCAGTATAAATCCTTAGAAAATTATCCCCCAGTGTCTCCATCTGCTGGCGGTATTGAATAAGCATTGCTGCACTGATGGGGTATGCATTAGACGAAAAAAAAGAAGAAAAAGAAGAATAATACGCCCAGAAAAGAGGCGAAAAGGAGAAAAACGTAAAAAAACGTGAAAAAAAAGTAAGAGGAAGAGAAGGGAAAAAAAGGTGGAAATGGGTTTAAAAGTGATTTCGGCGGAGAAATATATATATATATATATATATATATATATATATATACGCGCACACACACACATATATATAAACGTATTCTCCGTTGAGATATTGCAGCCGCTGCTGTGTCCAGGCCCAGGAGCCTTAGCACTGTGCTGTGATGTCACTCAATACCACTGACATCACTAGGTGTAAACAACATCTCTCCTTTGCTGTGTATGTGACTATGGAGCTGTTTGGTGATGTCGTCTATTATGGCCTTCATAGAAGCAACAGGAGATTGTTGCATCCATCTAGAACCCTCAGAACTACAGTGCTATGATGTCACTCACTTCCACAGGCCTTGCAGAGTGTAAACAACAACAACCCAGCTTTGTTGTGTATGTAACCATAGGGATTTGTGATGTCACCTAGAACCTTCACAGCAGCGACAGCTTTATGAGGAGCATCAGCACTGCTCTGCCTGAGCAGAACCATCACCGCCATAGGTTGTCAAATAACCCGGATTTAACCCACACAGGTAAGTCCAATGGGGTGCAGGCATGTCCTCTATGCTTACAGCTTCCCGTGGGTGTTGGTTTGATACCGTTTGGGGACAGCCAAGGAGGCATCTGCAGGCAACAAAGGTAGGTGTGTGCTTGTGTGTGTGTTTCCTATGCAGATCCTAAGCCCAGTGTCACATGCAAGTAGGAGGAGTAAGAAGGGTTCCTGGCAAATCCGGGTTATGGATTGCATTTAAAAAGGCCCCGTGGGAGTGCAATGGGCCCCTGTCTTGCTGCTTAGCAATAATGGTATGGGTTTAGGTTCTGCTGTGTGTACTGGTGGTTGACTGCCCCCCAGCCCAGAGTGTGCATGGAAAATTGTCTGGCAGCCTCCCTGACAGCAAGCAGTGATAGTGCCCATGAAGGGGACCTTGTTGGGCCCGCCCCTTTCACGGTTATCGCTTCTCGGCCTTTTGGCTAAGATCAAGTGTAGTATCTGTTCTTATCAGTTTAATATCTGATACGTCCCCTATCTGGGGACCATATATTAAATGGATTTTTGAGAACGGGGGCCGATTTCGAAGCTTGCTTCCGTCGCCCTATGCATTGACCCGATATGGCAGTATCTTCGGGTACAGTGCACCACCCCCTTACAGGGTTAAAAAGAAAGTTTCCTACTTTCATTGCTACCTGCTTG
Organism: Hyla sarda; assembly: GCF_029499605.1. Taxonomy (NCBI): domain Eukaryota; kingdom Metazoa; phylum Chordata; class Amphibia; order Anura; family Hylidae; genus Hyla; species Hyla sarda. Next base: position 9,306 of record NW_026609969.1, on the reverse strand, counting down.
CTGGCTAGCCAGCTAGCCAGCCCTGTGGGCCTTGCTGCTGCAGCCAAAAAACAAAAGGTGGTGCTGCTGCTGCTGCTTCTGCTGCTTCTGCTTGTGTCTGGCCGCTGTTGGAGCGTCCAGGCACAGGACTTCTGCTGCTGCTGACTAAATGGCCTCCTTAATTGGATCATTTGAGTAGCCAGCACACCTGTGCAGGTAGGGCATGACATGATAGGCAGCTGCCTTGATAGCGGGTGGGTGCTGAATGTTCCTAATTGACAAAATAAGATTAATGCTTATGAAGAAATATAAAATCTCATCCCTTCCCCAATATCGCGCCACACCCCTACCCCTTAATTCCCTGGTTGAACTTGATGGACATATGTCTTTTTTCGACCGTACTAACTATGTAACTATGTAACATAACATGGGGGGGGGGGGGGGTCTCCTGGCTGTTCACACAGGTGTGTCATTGCTGTACATTGACCATGCATTGCTTCTGTGGTATTGCAAAGGCAAAGACAAATGCTTCCAGCCATCCATTGCACTAATGGATTGGTCATCAGCTGGCTGTCTATGTCCCGCATCAATATAGACCAAAGTACAGAGGGTTAGGCTATGCTATTGTGCACCTACCTGATGCATCAGAAGGTGCGAGGCCCATGCTAAATTCTGTGCACAGACTTTGAGATCTATGCTTTAGACTGTATCTAAACCTGCTCCAACATGGACTGACATTCTGGCCTACTTTCAGCCGATGCGACTTGTCTGTCGCTGAACAGTCGCTTTTTATGTATTCAGCACCTATGTATAATGTTGTAAAAATGCTCTAGAAGCTAAAGTCGCAGAAATGTCACACATATTTGGCCTGCAACTTTCTGTGCGACAAATTCAGACAGGAAAAATCAGTATAAATCCTTAGAAAATTATCCCCCAGTGTCTCCATCTGCTGGCGGTATTGAATAAGCATTGCTGCACTGATGGGGTATGCATTAGACGGAAAAAAAGAAGAAAAAGAAGAATAATACGCCCAGAAAAGAGGCGAAAAGGAGAAAAACGTAAAAAAACGTGAAAAAAAAGTAAGAGGAAGAGAAGGGAAAAAAAGGTGGAAATGGGTTTAAAAGTGATTTCGGCGGAGAAATATATATATATATATATATATATATATATATATATATATACGCGCACACACACACATATATATAAACGTATTCTCCGTTGAGATATTGCAGCCGCTGCTGTGTCCAGGCCCAGGAGCCTTAGCACTGTGCTGTGATGTCACTCAATACCACTGACATCACTAGGTGTAAACAACATCTCTCCTTTGCTGTGTATGTGACTATGGAGCTGTTTGGTGATGTCGTCTATTATGGCCTTCATAGAAGCAACAGGAGATTGTTGCATCCATCTAGAACCCTCAGAACTACAGTGCTATGATGTCACTCACTTCCACAGGCCTTGCAGAGTGTAAACAACAACAACCCAGCTTTGTTGTGTATGTAACCATAGGGATTTGTGATGTCACCTAGAACCTTCACAGCAGCGACAGCTTTATGAGGAGCATCAGCACTGCTCTGCCTGAGCAGAACCATCACCGCCATAGGTTGTCAAATAACCCGGATTTAACCCACACAGGTAAGTCCAATGGGGTGCAGGCATGTCCTCTATGCTTACAGCTTCCCGTGGGTGTTGGTTTGATACCGTTTGGGGACAGCCAAGGAGGCATCTGCAGGCAACAAAGGTAGGTGTGTGCTTGTGTGTGTGTTTCCTATGCAGATCCTAAGCCCAGTGTCACATGCAAGTAGGAGGAGTAAGAAGGGTTCCTGGCAAATCCGGGTTATGGATTGCATTTAAAAAGGCCCCGTGGGAGTGCAATGGGCCCCTGTCTTGCTGCTTAGCAATAATGGTATGGGTTTAGGTTCTGCTGTGTGTACTGGTGGTTGACTGCCCCCCAGCCCAGAGTGTGCATGGAAAATTGTCTGGCAGCCTCCCTGACAGCAAGCAGTGATAGTGCCCATGAAGGGGACCTTGTTGGGCCCGCCCCTTTCACGGTTATCGCTTCTCGGCCTTTTGGCTAAGATCAAGTGTAGTATCTGTTCTTATCAGTTTAATATCTGATACGTCCCCTATCTGGGGACCATATATTAAATGGATTTTTGAGAACGGGGGCCGATTTCGAAGCTTGCTTCCGTCGCCCTATGCATTGACCCGATATGGCAGTATCTTCGGGTACAGTGCACCACCCCCTTACAGGGTTAAAAAGAAAGATTCCTACTTTCATTGCTACCTGCTTGCTGGCTAGCCAGCTAGCCAGCCCTGTGGGCCTTGCTGCTGCAGCCAAAAAACAAAAGGTGGTGCTGCTGCTGCTGCTTCTGCTGCTTCTGCTTGTGTCTGGCCGCTGTTGGAGCGTCCAGGCACAGGACTTCTGCTGCTGCTGACTAAATGGCCTCCTTAATTGGATCATTTGAGTAGCCAGCACACCTGTGCAGGTAGGGCATGACATGATAGGCAGCTGCCTTGATAGCGGGTGGGTGCTGAATGTTCCTAATTGACAAAATAAGATTAATGCTTATGAAGAAATATAAAATCTCATCCCTTCCCCAATATCGCGCCACACCCCTACCCCTTAATTCCCTGGTTGAACTTGATGGACATATGTCTTTTTTCGACCGTACTAACTATGTAACTATGTAACATAACATGGGGGGGGGGGGGGGGGGTCTCCTGGCTGTTCACACAGGTGTGTCATTGCTGTACATTGACCATGCATTGCTTCTGTGGTATTGCAAAGGCAAAGACAAATGCTTCCAGCCATCCATTGCACTAATGGATTGGTCATCAGCTGGCTGTCTATGTCCCGCATCAATATAGACCAAAGTACAGAGGGTTAGGCTATGCTATTGTGCACCTACCTGATGCATCAGAAGGTGCGAGGCCCTTGCTAAATTCTGTGCACAGACTTTGAGATCTATACTTTAGACTGTATCTAAACCTGCTCCAACATGGACTGACATTCTGGCCTACTTTCAGCCGATGCGACTTGTCTGTCGCTGAACAGTCGCTTTTTATGTATTCAGCACCTATGTATAATGTTGTAAAAATGCTCTAGAAGCTAAAGTCGCAGAAATGTCACACATATTTGGCCTGCAACTTTCTGTGCGACAAATTCAGACAGGAAAAATCAGTATAAATCCTTAGAAAATTATCCCCCAGTGTCTCCATCTGCTGGCGGTATTGAATAAGCATTGCTGCACTGATGGGGTATGCATTAGACGAAAAAAAAGAAGAAAAAGAAGAATAATACGCCCAGAAAAGAGGCGAAAAGGAGAAAAACGTAAAAAAACGTGAAAAAAAAGTAAGAGGAAGAGAAGGGAAAAAAAGGTGGAAATGGGTTTAAAAGTGATTTCGGCGGAGAAATATATATATATATATATATATATATATATATATATACGCGCACACACACACATATATATAAACGTATTCTCCGTTGAGATATTGCAGCCGCTGCTGTGTCCAGGCCCAGGAGCCTTAGCACTGTGCTGTGATGTCACTCAATACCACTGACATCACTAGGTGTAAACAACATCTCTCCTTTGCTGTGTATGTGACTATGGAGCTGTTTGGTGATGTCGTCTATTATGGCCTTCATAGAAGCAACAGGAGATTGTTGCATCCATCTAGAACCCTCAGAACTACAGTGCTATGATGTCACTCACTTCCACAGGCCTTGCAGAGTGTAAACAACAACAACCCAGCTTTGTTGTGTATGTAACCATAGGGATTTGTGATGTCACCTAGAACCTTCACAGCAGCGACAGCTTTATGAGGAGCATCAGCACTGCTCTGCCTGAGCAGAACCATCACCGCCATAGGTTGTCAAATAACCCGGATTTAACCCACACAGGTAAGTCCAATGGGGTGCAGGCATGTCCTCTATGCTTACAGCTTCCCGTGGGTGTTGGTTTGATACCGTTTGGGGACAGCCAAGGAGGCATCTGCAGGCAACAAAGGTAGGTGTGTGCTTGTGTGTGTGTTTCCTATGCAGATCCTAAGCCCAGTGTCACATGCAAGTAGGAGGAGTAAGAAGGGTTCCTGGCAAATCCGGGTTATGGATTGCATTTAAAAAGGCCCCGTGGGAGTGCAATGGGCCCCTGTCTTGCTGCTTAGCAATAATGGTATGGGTTTAGGTTCTGCTGTGTGTACTGGTGGTTGACTGCCCCCCAGCCCAGAGTGTGCATGGAAAATTGTCTGGCAGCCTCCCTGACAGCAAGCAGGGATAGTGCCCATGAAGGGGACCTTGTTGGGCCCGCCCCTTTCACGGTTATCGCTTCTCGGCCTTTTGGCTAAGATCAAGTGTAGTATCTGTTCTTATCAGTTTAATATCTGATACGTCCCCTATCTGGGGACCATATATTAAATGGATTTTTGAGAACGGGGGCCGATTTCGAAGCTTGCTTCCGTCGCCCTATGCATTGACCCGATATGGCAGTATCTTCGGGTACAGTGCACCACCCCCTTACAGGGTTAAAAAGAAAGTTTCCTACTTTCATTGCTACCTGCTTGCTGGCTAGCCAGCTAGCCAGCCCTGTGGGCCTTGCTGCTGCAGCCAAAAAACAAAAGGTGGTGCTGCTGCTGCTGCTTCTGCTGCTTCTGCTTGTGTCTGGCCGCTGTTGGAGCGTCCAGGCACAGGACTTCTGCTGCTGCTGACTAAATGGCCTCCTTAATTGGATCATTTGAGTAGCCAGCACACCTGTGCAGGTAGGGCATGACATGATAGGCAGCTGCCTTGATAGCGGGTGGGTGCTGAATGTTCCTAATTGACAAAATAAGATTAATGCTTATGAAGAAATATAAAATCTCATCCCTTCCCCAATATCGCGCCACACCCCTACCCCTTAATTCCCTGGTTGAACTTGATGGACATATGTCTTTTTTCGACCGTACTAACTATGTAACTATGTAACATAACATGGGGGGGGGGGGGGGGGTCTCCTGGCTGTTCACACAGGTGTGTCATTGCTGTACATTGACCATGCATTGCTTCTGTGGTATTGCAAAGGCAAAGACAAATGCTTCCAGCCATCCATTGCACTAATGGATTGGTCATCAGCTGGCTGTCTATGTCCCGCATCAATATAGACCAAAGTACAGAGGGTTAGGCTATGCTATTGTGCACCTACCTGATGCATCAGAAGGTGCGAGGCCCATGCTAAATTCTGTGCACAGACTTTGAGATCTATGCTTTAGACTGTATCTAAACCTGCTCCAACATGGACTGACATTCTGGCCTACTTTCAGCCGATGCGACTTGTCTGTCGCTGAACAGTCGCTTTTTATGTATTCAGCACCTATGTATAATGTTGTAAAAATGCTCTAGAAGCTAAAGTCGCAGAAATGTCACACATATTTGGCCTGCAACTTTCTGTGCGACAAATTCAGACAGGAAAAATCAGTATAAATCCTTAGAAAATTATCCCCCAGTGTCTCCATCTGCTGGCGGTATTGAATAAGCATTGCTGCACTGATGGGGTATGCATTAGACGGAAAAAAAGAAGAAAAAGAAGAATAATACGCCCAGAAAAGAGGCGAAAAGGAGAAAAACGTAAAAAAACGTGAAAAAAAAGTAAGAGGAAGAGAAGGGAAAAAAAGGTGGAAATGGGTTTAAAAGTGATTTCGGCGGAGAAATATATATATATATATATATATATATATATATATATATATATATACGCGCACACACACACATATATATAAACGTATTCTCCGTTGAGATATTGCAGCCGCTGCTGTGTCCAGGCCCAGGAGCCTTAGCACTGTGCTGTGATGTCACTCAATACCACTGACATCACTAGGTGTAAACAACATCTCTCCTTTGCTGTGTATGTGACTATGGAGCTGTTTGGTGATGTCGTCTATTATGGCCTTCATAGAAGCAACAGGAGATTGTTGCATCCATCTAGAACCCTCAGAACTACAGTGCTATGATGTCACTCACTTCCACAGGCCTTGCAGAGTGTAAACAACAACAACCCAGCTTTGTTGTGTATGTAACCATAGGGATTTGTGATGTCACCTAGAACCTTCACAGCAGCGACAGCTTTATGAGGAGCATCAGCACTGCTCTGCCTGAGCAGAACCATCACCGCCATAGGTTGTCAAATAACCCGGATTTAACCCACACAGGTAAGTCCAATGGGGTGCAGGCATGTCCTCTATGCTTACAGCTTCCCGTGGGTGTTGGTTTGATACCGTTTGGGGACAGCCAAGGAGGCATCTGCAGGCAACAAAGGTAGGTGTGTGCTTGTGTGTGTGTTTCCTATGCAGATCCTAAGCCCAGTGTCACATGCAAGTAGGAGGAGTAAGAAGGGTTCCTGGCAAATCCGGGTTATGGATTGCATTTAAAAAGGCCCCGTGGGAGTGCAATGGGCCCCTGTCTTGCTGCTTAGCAATAATGGTATGGGTTTAGGTTCTGCTGTGTGTACTGGTGGTTGACTGCCCCCCAGCCCAGAGTGTGCATGGAAAATTGTCTGGCAGCCTCCCTGACAGCAAGCAGTGATAGTGCCCATGAAGGGGACCTTGTTGGGCCCGCCCCTTTCACGGTTATCGCTTCTCGGCCTTTTGGCTAAGATCAAGTGTAGTATCTGTTCTTATCAGTTTAATATCTGATACGTCCCCTATCTGGGGACCATATATTAAATGGATTTTTGAGAACGGGGGCCGATTTCGAAGCTTGCTTCCGTCGCCCTATGCATTGACCCGATATGGCAGTATCTTCGGGTACAGTGCACCACCCCCTTACAGGGTTAAAAAGAAAGATTCCTACTTTCATTGCTACCTGCTTGCTGGCTAGCCAGCTAGCCAGCCCTGTGGGCCTTGCTGCTGCAGCCAAAAAACAAAAGGTGGTGCTGCTGCTGCTGCTTCTGCTGCTTCTGCTTGTGTCTGGCCGCTGTTGGAGCGTCCAGGCACAGGACTTCTGCTGCTGCTGACTAAATGGCCTCCTTAATTGGATCATTTGAGTAGCCAGCACACCTGTGCAGGTAGGGCATGACATGATAGGCAGCTGCCTTGATAGCGGGTGGGTGCTGAATGTTCCTAATTGACAAAATAAGATTAATGCTTATGAAGAAATATAAAATCTCATCCCTTCCCCAATATCGCGCCACACCCCTACCCCTTAATTCCCTGGTTGAACTTGATGGACATATGTCTTTTTTCGACCGTACTAACTATGTAACTATGTAACATAACATGGGGGGGGGGGGGGGGGGGTCTCCTGGCTGTTCACACAGGTGTGTCATTGCTGTACATTGACCATGCATTGCTTCTGTGGTATTGCAAAGGCAAAGACAAATGCTTCCAGCCATCCATTGCACTAATGGATTGGTCATCAGCTGGCTGTCTATGTCCCGCATCAATATAGACCAAAGTACAGAGGGTTAGGCTATGCTATTGTGCACCTACCTGATGCATCAGAAGGTGCGAGGCCCTTGCTAAATTCTGTGCACAGACTTTGAGATCTATACTTTAGACTGTATCTAAACCTGCTCCAACATGGACTGACATTCTGGCCTACTTTCAGCCGATGCGACTTGTCTGTCGCTGAACAGTCGCTTTTTATGTATTCAGCACCTATGTATAATGTTGTAAAAATGCTCTAGAAGCTAAAGTCGCAGAAATGTCACACATATTTGGCCTGCAACTTTCTGTGCGACAAATTCAGACAGGAAAAATCAGTATAAATCCTTAGAAAATTATCCCCCAGTGTCTCCATCTGCTGGCGGTATTGAATAAGCATTGCTGCACTGATGGGGTATGCATTAGACGAAAAAAAAGAAGAAAAAGAAGAATAATACGCCCAGAAAAGAGGCGAAAAGGAGAAAAACGTAAAAAAACGTGAAAAAAAAGTAAGAGGAAGAGAAGGGAAAAAAAGGTGGAAATGGGTTTAAAAGTGATTTCGGCGGAGAAATATATATATATATATATATATATATATATATATATATATATATATACGCGCACACACACACATATATATAAACGTATTCTCCGTTGAGATATTGCAGCCGCTGCTGTGTCCAGGCCCAGGAGCCTTAGCACTGTGCTGTGATGTCACTCAATACCACTGACATCACTAGGTGTAAACAACATCTCTCCTTTGCTGTGTATGTGACTATGGAGCTGTTTGGTGATGTCGTCTATTATGGCCTTCATAGAAGCAACAGGAGATTGTTGCATCCATCTAGAACCCTCAGAACTACAGTGCTATGATGTCACTCACTTCCACAGGCCTTGCAGAGTGTAAACAACAACAACCCAGCTTTGTTGTGTATGTAACCATAGGGATTTGTGATGTCACCTAGAACCTTCACAGCAGCGACAGCTTTATGAGGAGCATCAGCACTGCTCTGCCTGAGCAGAACCATCACCGCCATAGGTTGTCAAATAACCCGGATTTAACCCACACAGGTAAGTCCAATGGGGTGCAGGCATGTCCTCTATGCTTACAGCTTCCCGTGGGTGTTGGTTTGATACCGTTTGGGGACAGCCAAGGAGGCATCTGCAGGCAACAAAGGTAGGTGTGTGCTTGTGTGTGTGTTTCCTATGCAGATCCTAAGCCCAGTGTCACATGCAAGTAGGAGGAGTAAGAAGGGTTCCTGGCAAATCCGGGTTATGGATTGCATTTAAAAAGGCCCCGTGGGAGTGCAATGGGCCCCTGTCTTGCTGCTTAGCAATAATGGTATGGGTTTAGGTTCTGCTGTGTGTACTGGTGGTTGACTGCCCCCCAGCCCAGAGTGTGCATGGAAAATTGTCTGGCAGCCTCCCTGACAGCAAGCAGTGATAGTGCCCATGAAGGGGACCTTGTTGGGCCCGCCCCTTTCACGGTTATCGCTTCTCGGCCTTTTGGCTAAGATCAAGTGTAGTATCTGTTCTTATCAGTTTAATATCTGATACGTCCCCTATCTGGGGACCATATATTAAATGGATTTTTGAGAACGGGGGCCGATTTCGAAGCTTGCTTCCGTCGCCCTATGCATTGACCCGATATGGCAGTATCTTCGGGTACAGTGCACCACCCCCTTACAGGGTTAAAAAGAAAGATTCCTACTTTCATTGCTACCTGCTTGCTGGCTAGCCAGCTAGCCAGCCCTGTGGGCCTTGCTGCTGCAGCCAAAAAACAAAAGGTGGTGCTGCTGCTGCTGCTTCTGCTGCTTCTGCTTGTGTCTGGCCGCTGTTGGAGCGTCCAGGCACAGGACTTCTGCTGCTGCTGACTAAATGGCCTCCTTAATTGGATCATTTGAGTAGCCAGCACACCTGTGCAGGTAG
>NW_026609968.1:0-21268 GCF_029499605.1 Hyla sarda | reverse complement strand
CAACTTTCTATATAGTCCATGGGGAAGAAAAGGATTAATATAACCTTTAACAGCAGCACAACATTGTCCACAATACATACAGGTGGACCAAATCAACTGATCGGCAGCATACCTGTTTGGTGGAACCCCTGCAGTAGACCTACAAGATCTCCAGAGGTCTTCACTATCTGTTAAGACTTGACTCTCCCCACTGGGAGCTGGCAGTGGTTCTGTATCAGGAGCTTCATCACTTGCGGCCTGGGTACCTTCCGCAGTGTCAGGAACGGTCCACCAGTCTTCACTATCGTTTTCATAGGGGACAATAAGTTCTGAAGAAGGGACAGGAGGTGGTGTCCTCTGAGCAGGTGTGGGATCTTCAGACAGACATAATTGTAGCATATTCCTATGTAGAATCCTTAAGGAAAACTCATTTTCAACCCCTCACTTTGTACAGCTGTACCTACCAATGCTTACTCAACTTGCCTCATGGACATTTCTCTCGCACCAGTACCCGGTCTCCAGGTTGCAGCAGAACCTCCTGGATGGGAAGACATTCCATACGAGTTCTCTCTTGTAACCGCTGGCCTGCTAACCGGCAGATGGTCTGGAGCCGCTGACGGTGTTCTTTCACCCATGAGGTGGTCGATCATTCAATTAGGTCCTCTGGTTGTTATAAATTCAATTCAACAATTTCCCGGTCAGCTCCACCAAACTGTAGCATGTATGGGGTATAACCGGTGGTGGTGTGGACCCGATTATTGTAAGCCCAGACTAATTCAGGCCAGTGTGTCTTTTTGTCTTCCTCTAAAAGTCCTCTCCATATGAAGCAGTGTCTGATTAAAGCGATCACAGGCCCCATTCCCTTGGGGATGCTATGTGGTCGTCCTGGATTTTTCAATGCCATACAGTCGGTGTAGCTCCTCCATCACTTTCCCTTGAAAGCATGCTCCTTGATCTGAGTGAATCCCGGATGAGGTTTTTGACAGACGGCCCGAGCTCCGAACTCACCCTTCTGGTCCCACGTTGGGGAGACCACTGCAAACTTAGAGAAGTGGTCAATCATGACCAGGCAGTATTGTGGACCTCTGGCTGATTGTCCCACGAGGAGATAGTCTATTATTAATACTTCCAGTGGTTCTTTGGTCTGTATGGGCTGTATGGGTGCACTCTGTTCCATGCTTTTAGTGAGTTCATACACTCGACACTGTCGGCAGTCTTCCTCAACCTGTGACCTCCAGTCGCTGACAATATACATAACGCTGCCCGATGTGAGCTCCAAGCTCATAAGCCTCCTTGGCTATCTTTCGTGCCACGCTTCTGGGTATTACTACCTGCCACCTTGCCACTAGATTGGCAGGTTGCTGCCACTTGCGGTACAAAACAGCTCCGTGAACTTCCAGTCTGTCCCAATGATGTAGAATGGATTTCATCTCGGCATCAAGGTCAGTCCTTTCTTCTCTGTCTGATTTTCTTCGCTGGAACACCCAGCCTTTCATCTGCCAAAGTTCGACATCTTTATCTTGTATTCGGCCCCATTCCTCATTAGTTCTCCCTAATGCCTTGGGTAGGGCACAGGCCTCCCCACTTGTCTGTGCCACGACTGCTGGAGTTGCGAACCTGCGGATGTCTGGAGTTTCATCCTCTTCTTTTTGTTCATCAAGATCTGCTCCTGGAATTTCAAAAGTAACCCTGGAGACAGACCATCGGCATTAGTGTTCTCTGTAGCGGATCGAGAAATCATACTTTGCAAGGGGAGCTGCCCAACGTTGCTCCATGGCTCCCAGCTTGGTAGTATCCAGATGGGCCAAGGGGTTGTTTCCGTACAAAGATCTTAGCACCTCAGATAGCCCACAAACTTCTCTCTCATAGCCCACACCAGGGCAAGGAGTTCCAGCTGGAAGGAACTGTAGTTGTGAGGGTTTCGCTCTGTATCCTGCAACGACCAACTGGCATAGGCGATAACTCTTTCACGTCCATCTTGTACCTGTGACAGAACCGCCCCGAGTCTGTAGAGACTGCCATCAGTGGATAAGAGGAATGGTTTGTCGAAATCGCATAAGCCACGATGGGGGCCGATGTCAGGACCTCTTTCAGGGCCTGGAAGGCCTCCTCCTGCTTCTGTCCCCAGGGGACACTTTGACTCTTGGGTCTCCCAGCTGTTCCTCTCAACAGCTCATTCAGAGGTCCCGCTATCTTTGCGTAGACCTTGATGAACCGCCGGTAGTACCTGGGCAGTCCAACGAAGGCCTTCAATTCCTGCAGCATTCTGGGCTCTGGCCATTGTCATATGGCAGCCACCTTGTCTTGGGATGGCAGCACCCCATCTTGGGACACCATATGGCCTAAGTACTCGATCTCCTTCTTGAAAAGATGACACTACTTTGGCTTTATCTTCAGGCCATGGGATTGCAATCACTCGAGTACCTGTACTAGTCGGTCCAGGTGTTCTTGAAAAGTAGCGGAGTACAAGTATATTTGGGTGGCTTCAAAATTTAGGTCTCACAGACATTTATCCATCAGCTGCTGGAAGGTGCCCAGGGCATTAGACAGCCCAAATGGCATCCTGTTGAATTCAAATAGGCCCATGGGAAGTATGAATGCTGTCTTTGCCCTGTCCTGCTCGGCCACCAGTACCTGCCAGTACCTGCTTGCTAGATCCAGGGTGGAAAAGTATTTAGCCTGCCCTAGGGCTGTACGGGACTCCTCGACGTGAGGCAGAGGGTATGAGTCCTGCGCGGAGCACGCATTCAACTGCCGGTAATCCATACAAAATCGAATAGTGCCATCCTTCTTGACAAGCACCACTGGAGCTGCCCAAGGACTTTGGCTACCCAGAACCACTCCTGAATCTATAATCTGTTTCAACAATGTCTTCACTTCCTGGTACAACTTGGGTGGAATTTGTTGATATCTCTCCTGGATTGGGGGAGTGTCCCAGGTCGGTATCTCATGCGTGATAGCATCTGTGCAGCCAAAGTCATCAGCATGGCGGGCAAACGTAGCCTGATTCTCCCACAGCCTGGTTTCAACTACTCGCAAACGGTTCAGACTGAGAGTCTTCACATCTATCTCCATTTGGTCCAAGATGGTTCTCCCATTCTATTCTGGGGTCAGCACCTCTTCGGTTCTGGCAGTAACTGCCAAGGTCCAGGCAGCATCGCCTGTCGGAGCCTGAGTCACTTCTCCCCAGCTCAGCACTTCTCCCCGGTGTAGGTACACACGAGCCAGTTCCACTCCTGGCGCCAAAGAGACTTCCAGATGTCCCACATTCACAGCTCTTATGGGTACTAGTCCATTCTGGACCACTGTCAGTGTCCAGGACACTAGGGCATCCTGCCCTAACTCTCCTAGGCCCCCCCGGCTCAATGATCCCTTCCATACTGTCAGGGTTGAGGAAGGTTCCCACGGGCAGTGTCAATATAGTCTCCTGACCAGGGAAGAAGTGGGAGGGTAGCCATTCCCAGCACTTGGATAGTTCCCCAAGACTGATGTGCTGGGATACTCTTCTGTATCCCACAGAATCGTATCAACTGTTGAAATGCTATTTGCTTGGGTTTGTGCGGAATGGCTTGCTTCCAATAGCTCGTTCCACGTTTAATGATCATGATCTGGTCCAACTCTCGCAGAATATTCATGCCCATCATCACCGGTACATCCTCTTTGAATGCCTCGAGGACCAGCAGGATACCTTTTCTCCCGACTTCCTGTCCACATAGCCGTACATTCATCCACACAACTCCCGTGAAAGGGATCTGTTGCTGATTAGCCGCGTAACCCGGATCAATGTCTCTTGTTCTAGCTTGGCCAGTGCTAGAAAGTAACGGTTGAAGTATGACTCAGGCATAGTCATTACCTGTGACCAGGTATCCACTAACCAGTTAGTAGAATTCCTTAAAATTCGGCTTGTATGGTGGGACACCCTGCAACCAGGTGTTCAGGGCTGTGCTGGGTGGCTTGACTCTCTACCTCCCCCGCAGTGAGCCACACTACTGTGGGGGCCGAAAGTTTAAAGCCGGCTTTGGATGTCTAGATAGATCACTCCGACACTCTCTGGTGAAGTGTCCTTTTTCGCCACACTGCCAGCACTGTGTCTCTGGGTGATATTCTCTTTGCCTGCGTGTGGGAGGTGACCTTAGGACTAGACTGGCTGGCCTCAGTGGAGGATATTGAGGAACTTGGTGGGAAGATAAATTTGGGTAAGGATGCTCTGGTATAAGAACCATCGGGGCAGCCTGATAGCTTTGTTGTTGAGCCGGATAGGCAGCCTCAGGGAGATAGCTCGACTTTATCCGCCATTCCATTTACGTCAACTTCTCGTGCATAACACTCAGGGAGTCCTGCACCATTTTAACTAGGACCTCTTCTTTCCTCGCAATCCCGAAGGGTGTGGCGGTCCGGGTCCGTACCACTCCGGAGGCATAACTTTCTTCTTTACTTCATCGTGCCACAGCCTCAGATAATATTTCCTGGAAGTTCAGGGTAGGGTCCACTCTAACATGTTCCCGCATGGCCTGTCTCAGGGGAGAGCTAAGAAGTCCCAGAATAAATTGTTCTTGCAATATCCGGTCTGTGGATCCCATGCTGGTTACTCCGTTTGCCTCTTTTTTCTGTACCTCGGCCAATACTTCCTGTAGAGCCGTTGCATATTGTGAGACCCCTTCGTTTTCCTGCTGGACCCGGTAGAAGAACCGGGTTTGCGCGGAGGTGGCCCGCACTAGCTGCTTCACCGTATATATCTTCCAGAAATCGCACACTCTCTTTCAAAGTACTGCATGTGGTTTCTGGTTGAAGAAAACATTTTTCCGGGCCTCCCCTCGAGGGCAGCCAAACCAATTTCCACCTGTAGCTCCGGGCTGACATTGTAAATTCTAGCAACGCTCTGTAACCTTGTCACCCAGTCTGACAGTGATAAGTTGTGGCCATCAAATTTTGGCAGCAAGTTAAACAGCATGCCCATAGGGAGGGCCCTTGCAGGGGTTCCACCATTGCCTGAGGTACTCACATTAGCATCATGCACATTGCCTTCAGACGCCTCCATCTCCATAACAGTACCCTGCTCGCATCACCATTTGTAGCGGTCAGAGGAGTAGGAGACCGCAGTGCAGAATTAAAGTACGGTACAGCAGACAAGGAGGCTGAAGCAGATACCGGCTTTATTAAACAACAGAATATAACGGCCAGAGAATGATGTTAACAGTATTAACAGTTCACATAAGTTTACTGGAAAGCTAATTGAAACATGATACATAAAATGGCGCTCCTGCCAGCGCTCACACAAAAATACAGGCTACTCTCCTCTATTATGATGGATGGATGTCTTTTTTCAACCATACTAACTATGATTCTATCTGATTCCCGCGAACCTGGACACGTTTCTACAATGCTCTGCCTAAAAGAAGCCTGCTCTACCACAGCTTAGCACCAATGCACACTCACAGTTCGGTATGTAGCCGAAGAGCTGCTTATCTTGGTCTGGTATGTGGAAGCAGGAGCAGTCTGGTTTTTGGATCTGTAGCTTGCTTGTCTTAGGGTACATGCACACCACTTTCTGCTATACAGTTCCCGTATACGGTTTCAAGTTAAAAACCATACGGAACAGTATAGAAAACCGTATGCATTGACCTAACAATTTAAACCGTATGTCAAACGCATCATCTGGTTTAGTCCGTTTTGCGTCTTATATGGTTTTGTCCGTTTTTTTAACCCGTACCCAAAACCATAGTATACCAAGTTTTTCGGTCCGGGTGAATAACCGTATTAAACCATGTAAGTTTTTTTTTTTTTTTTAACATGGGAGTCAATGGAAACTGTACAGAATTATATGTGTGTAAAGTTCCATCCGGTTTTCACCATCCGGTTTTTGACTTTGCAGGTTTTTTTTTCTTGGAATTTCAATCAAACAAGTGAAGCTTTATTCAAAAAGCTAAAAACATATATGTTTTTTTCTTAAAAAACTGATGCAACCGGGCATTATTTTTCAAACCGTATACGGTTTTTAACCGTATATGGGTTGTAATTTTGTAAATAAGTTTTGATACAGTTTAGTCAGGTTTTGAGGAATCCGTTTTTCATCAAAAACCTGATACGGGAACTGCATTGCAAAAAAGTGGCGTGCATGCACCCATAGTCTTGTATGTGGAAGCAGGTGCAGTCTGGTTTTTGGATCTGTAACTTGCTTGTCTTATGTATGGAAGCAGGTGTAGTCTGGAGCACTACAGTTCAGCTTTGACTAGGATCCTCGTCCTCTGGAACAGTCCTGCTGCTCAATCTCTGAATTACACGATGTATATCTCTCTCAGGGCCACATTACAGTCTCTTCCCTCAGTCATGAAGACTCACACATACCACAGACCCCTGGAACTTCCTGCTCCTCCTCCTCTGAGACAAACTTTTCATTTTCTCTTAAAGCAACAGCGACATCTTGTGACAGGAAGAAGCATGGCAGTCTGTGTGGAACATTATCACTTGAAATACAGTGCAAGGTAGTTTGGTAATTCTAGGGGCTGACCCCTACAAACAGTCCTTGCTTACCACCAGGCTGCAGAAACTATATCCACTATATACAAGTACACAGTCACAGCTGCGAGGTCTGCTGACATCTATACAGAGGAGGAGTGTATACAGACTGTGCTGCCTGAGGAGCCGATTCCATCTGCAGCTGTAGGAGCTCAGGTATGATAGAATACACTGCACACAGTCCTCCTGTCCTTATCTTCCTAACCAGGGGTCAAGTCCTGGGAAAAAAAGTGAGGGAACTCACCCAAGATTTCCACCCAAGGACTGGTCCGGCAGGACTCTTGCTAATGGCGTTTAGGGGAAGATGTGGTTTGGATTAAAATGATTTATTTATAATAAATAAAACTGTTTTCAAAAAGCATGCAAGCAATGACGCGTTGCTTGCATGCTTTTTGAAAACAGTTTTATTTATTATAAATAAATCATTTTAATCCAAACCACGTCTTCCCCTGAACCTCTTCTGGACCGAGCAGCGCCGGACGTAAGGGCCTCCCTTTTTTTCTTCCACAATCCAGCACCATACGGGTTCCTGCACACGATACCAGTCCAGGCACCTTCGGCTGCAGCACGGACATCACCAATACCCTTTAAATGGGGAGATACGCATAACCCTCAAAGGGTCACCAGGTGAGAGTACACCCTGCTGGGGGATCCACCTGGGTTCACTTGTTTTTCGGTATCACACGAGGCGCTGTCCTCTCTTTCTTTTTTTCCTCATTCTCTCTTGCTAATTGGAACAGTGTTCCTGCTGTGAAAAAAGTGCAGGAACTCCATTCCCATGCGTTCCTGCAGGACTTTAGCCCTGTTCCTAACCCTGCCAGAAGTCCTGTACTTGTCCTGACCTTTCTCTGACCTCTCCCACCACTCACCAGGACTCCATCCCCCCTTCTCTCCATTAGAAAACAAGGGAGTTGTCAGGCAATTAACCATTGAGTGTCCAGTGCTGTGTGCCTAGTGCTGTTTTTGCAGTTACCCCCCCCCCCTCTCTCTTCCCCATAGGTATAGGCAGTTATCCCCCCCTCTCTCTTCCCCATAGGTATGTGCAGTTACCCCCCCCCTCTCTCTTCCCCATAGGTATAGGCAGTTACCCCCCCTCTCTTCCCCATAGGTATAGGCAGTTATCCCCCCCTCTCTCTTCCCCATAGGTATGTGCAGTTACCCCCCCTCTCTCTTCCCCATAGGTATAGGCAGTTACCCCCCTCTCTCTTCCCCATAGGTATAGGCAGTTACCCCCCCCCTCTCTCTTCCCCATAGGTATAGGCAGTTACCCCCCCCCCCTCTCTCTTCCCCATAGGTATAGGCAGTTACCCCCCTCTCTCTTCCCCATAGGTATGTGCAGTTACCCCCCCCCCCCTCTCTCTTCCCCATAGGTATAGGCAGTTACCCCCCCTCTCTCTTCCCCATAGGTATAGGCAGTTGCCCCCCCCCTCTCTCTTCCCCATAGGTATAGGCAGTTACCCCCCCTCTCTCTTCCCCATAGGTATAGGCAGTTACCCCCCCCCCCCCTCTCTCTTCCCCATAGGTATAGGCAGTTACCCCCTTCTCTTCACCATATGTATAGGCAGTTACCTCCCCCTCTCGTCCCCATAGGTATAGGCAGTTACCCCCCCCCTCTCTTCACCATAGGTATAGGCAGTTACCCACCCCCCCTGTCTCTTCCCTATAGGTATAGGCAGTTACCTCCCCCTCTCTCTTCCCCATAGGTATAGGCAGTTACCCCCCCTCTTTTCACCATATGTATAGGCAGTTACCCCCCCCCCTCTCTTCCCCATAGGTATAGGCAGTTACCCTCCCCCCCTCTCTCTTCCCCATAGGTATAGTAAGTTACCCCCCCCCCCTCTTCCCCATGGGATTGGGGTGGGGGGAGGGAATTGCCACAGGGGAATTGGGGTGGGTGGGGGGTAATTCAGAGACACACACACACTGGCCGACAGACACACAAACACTGACTGACAGATACACAAACACTGACACACACATAGTAACAGACACACACAGACACACTTACCTACTACCGCAGCACCTCTCCAGTCTCCTCTCAGTCTCGGGCCGGCGAGTGATGTGACGTCCTGCGCGGGTCTGCGGAGTGACGTCACTTCCGCAACGTCCCTCCGCAGATCCAGCCGCCCGGCCGCACAGCATTGCACAGTGCCAGGTAAGGTTTTAGACTGGGACAGACAGGGTGCTGTGCTGAGCGGCATGGTGTGGGCGTGCGGCTCAACCTTTTTTATGTTAGTGTGTGATGACCATTGCATGGCCAGTATTTTTCATCCAAACTTACCGGCACAGCCCGGAATCTGAATGAAAATACCGGCTGTGCCGGTAAAATACCGGCAGGGTGGCAACCCTACTTACAAGCTGAGACCATACTAGCAGTACAGGGCAGCTGCTGAGCTCCAGGAAAAGTGCCATGATCCTGGAAAGGAGGGGAAAGGAGGGAGAGTGAGGCCGGAGATGATTCCCCTCCCCTCCCTGTCATCTGCCAACTAAGGGTGCATTCACCTCGCGATTTTACCATCCTACTTCTTCTCACGATTTTTAACATTGAAATCGTACAAATCTGCATGCCAAGTCGTATCCATTGACTTCCATTCATTAATGATACAGTAGACAACAAATGCATCAGTTTTGATCCACATCTGATTTTGCACGATTTAAGATCGGAGGTAAAATCGTGATTTAAAATCGTCCAGATTCAAAATCGGATCGAAATCGTGTCCCTTTTTTCTTTATTATTGATGTCTATTTAAATCGCATGGAATCGTGTGACTGTGCGATTCTATCAGATTAATTGCACACAATTTTTTTGTACACATGCGCAGTAGACTTCAAAACACATACACTTCAAATAAATAAAACTTTATTGCCATTGGCATACATATTAATTAAAAAAAATAGGATCAGATTTTTATTGAAAATCGTATGGAATTTTCAAGTGTATGATTTTTTATACGATTTTAAAATCGGATAGCAAATAGATTTTTACATACAATTGTATACGATTTTTTGCAATCCGATTTCGTCCGATTTTACGAGCCGATGATCAGATGGTTAAATCGTGATGTGAACCTAGCCTAAGGCTACATTCACACTACGGTTATGATGCTTCTTTCACACTGCCATTAGTACCCGGCAGTGTGACGGCCGTTTGGAGAGCCGGGCAGAATAGCAGGAGAAATATTACGGCTTGTGCCGTCTTTTTCTCCTGCTATTTATAACAGTGCCCAGCGGCCCCCATAATAGTAAATGGGAGCCGTCGTGAACTGTTGTTGCCCGTTGCTCCCCGTCATGAGAAGAGACTTTACCGGCCATTCTTGACAGTGAACAACGGCAGTGTGAAAGGGGCCTAACAGAGCGCACGGCGGTAGATAAGGAGAGCTCCTTACACCATGGCCCAGACAGCAGACACAGTGACAGTAATGAATGTGAGTAGTAAAACCTTTCACTGTCACTGTTTTCCTCCTGTATTGGGAGGGGAGTTGAAGTTGTGTGCCTCCAGCTGTTGCATAACTACAACTCCCAGCATGTCCTTCAGCTGTCAGTACATGCTGGGAGTTGTAGTTTTGCAACAGCCGGAGGCACACTGGTGGGGAAACTGAGTTAGCCTGTTACCTAACTCGGTGTTTCCCACCAATGTGCCTCCAGCTGTTGCAAAACTACAACTCCCAGCATGCACATTCTGTCAGTACATGCTGAGAGTTGTAGTTGGAGATCAGTGCCCCCCCCCCCCAAAAAAAAAAAAAAAGTACAGGGTCCATACACAAGGGGAGGTGATTACAGTGAGTTTCCCAATTTGAGTCTGAGCTGCGGCAAACTTTCCACCAAATCTCAAACTCCTAGCGGGAAACTCGCTGTAAACCTCCTCCCATGTGAATGCACCCTAAAAACACTACACTACACCTACACTAAACAAAATAAAGAGTAAAAAAGTACATATTCACACACCCATACACAGTTACCCCCCCCCCCCTCATAAAAATTAAAAACATCTCGCAGTGTTTCCTAAATGGTGCCTCCAGCTGTTGCATTGCCTGTCCAGGCATGCTGGGAGTTTTGCAACAGCTGGAGGCACCCTATATGGGAAAAACTGCTGTAGGGTATTTTTGGTGGAGGAGACAAGACCTGACTGTTCTGAGTGTGCATGTGTCTCTTACTGAGCGTACCTAACTGTACTGAGTATACGTCCCTTATTGTACTCTGTGTATATGTGTACCTGTCTGCACTGAACATGCATGTGTGTGTACATTCATGAACACACAGTACACAGTCTGCATGTGTCTCTACAATGAGTGCGCGTATGTCCCTAACTATGTCTGTCCCTTACTGGGTCACTGCAGACTGACTGTAGGGTGAGATGTTTACACTAGACTATGAACCATGGTATAGATCTGTTAAAATGTCATCCACTGGTATTGTAATATGCTGCAGATTTTTTTTTACCTAGAAAATCTGCAGCAGATTTTTCCTGTACGAATATACCATTAGTCTGTAGCAGCTGTCCTTTACCACTATTCAGTCACCAACAAGATGGCATGGCACAGTGGAATTTCTCCCCCTCCTCTTGCACAGACACAGGAGGAAGGGAGGTGTCAGGTCATCAACAGGGAGAGGGGTAGGTCAACTTTGCAGCAGCCAAGTTTCAAGTTACTTTCTCTTCACATTCTCATTTTAGTTCCCTCTACTGATCAACAGTGGGAAAAAAGAAAACTTTATTAATTATTTTTCATATTTTCTAACATGTTTTTTTTTTAAGATTTCCAAAAATATTTAAAACAAATTTATTTAAGCTCTAACAAAAAAAATTATAATTTGGTGACACATTCCCTTTAATCAGAAATGCTGGAAGATTTAATGCAGAAAACGTTCCTTTCGACAGTCAACAGGACTGTGAAATTACAGCGCGCGCTCATAGCATTGGCTTTCAATACACCAGAGTGTGCAGCCCCCCAAGCTGATGCCTCCAGGCAGAGGGTTTGAAGGAGATAAGTAATGGAGATGATGGCTGCTTCTCAAATAGCCATTTCAAGGGAGCAGCATCATTTCTGAAGTGTAGGACGCATTTGTATGGTGAACTTAGATAAGCCGTAATACCAAGGTATTATTTTAATGAGGATAGCCATGCTGAGCATGCATGCATAAGGCTGCCTGGAGTAAGTCGTCTGAATACCGAGCGTTGGTGTAGTTTAAGGAGCTTATTGGAAATTAAAATAGATCACACAAAGTAAATAATGCCGTATTGTGGGGGGGGGGGTTATTGTAGAGACAGATTTTGTTGCTATGCAAAATAATAAGAATATCCTAAGGCTTTTGATTATGCCTCCAAATCTTCACCTAGAATTTAAAAAAAAAATTGCAATAATAATATGCCCACTGACAAAGAAATGATCAGTCTATAATTTTTATGATTTGTTTATTAGACCAGTGAGTGACAGAATAACAACTCCAAAATTCCAGAAAAACAAATTTTAAGTAAATTATGAATTAATTTGCATTTTAATGAGCTGAGATTCGGAGCACTCTCTTAAAGGGATGGAGGGGTGGAAAAATCCCCAGCCACTGGCAGGTGATTCAGATCAGAGGTGCTCCCCCCCAAAAAAAAGGTAACATGAGTGTCAATGCAATGCATTGCCACTCAGTACTATAAAGAAGCAGGGAACATGAATCCCTGCTCCAGTACTGTACCTTGGCAGCGCTTACCCTGCAAAACATACTATAAGATGATGTCCTTACCTACCTGCCATATATACCTTCCTACCTACCTTCCTCATATATTTCCCTACCTACATGCTCTATATACCTTCCTCCCTATATACCTACCTACCTGCCCCATATACCTACCTAAAATATATACCTACCTACGTGAAGTATATACCTACCTGCACTATATACCAACCTACCTGTACTATGTACCTGTCTACTTAACTGTCTGCCTACTTGCCTGCACTTTTTGTCTACCTACCTGCATTATCTATCTACCTACCTTCACTATCTACCTACCAGGGGCACTATGTACCTACCAGGGGCCATTACCTATTTATCTACCATGGTCTACTATCTATTCACCAGGGAGATTACCTAATATCTACCATTGGGATTCTCTACCTATCTACTGGTGGCATTTCTGCCTAATGAGGTGAGGGGAATGAACTATCTATTTCGATACTGGGGGGGGGGGTGGATTATCTACTGACTTACTGAGGGGACTCCATACCTACCTAGTGGGGACATCTACCTCATGGGGCAAATAACTTACTCACCATCAGCCAATCCCCCGGCTCTCCCCTTAACACACGCACCTATTCCTTCATACTATGCAGGGCACCAAGTGAGGCAGTATTTGGGGCACTGAGGGTAGGGAAAATTTGGGAAATTTGCTTGAAATGTGCGGAGCCTAACAAGTTTTTATGGCAGATTGTGCGGTGAAAAGTCATGGTTGGACAAAGAAAGAGAACAACTGCACACAGAGGAAGACATCCATGTGAGTCACTATACTTAATCCCTAACTGCACTGTAATCTGTTATATGGTCTGCAAAGCCTGTGTGGAGCCGGGGTCACCACTATATGGGCTCTGTATGAGGGATATTGGTTTGTGTACAATGTTGTTCTTCAGTATCAGTATGGTAGTATTATCCCGTCAATATATGGTGGTAATGGTAGTTATTATTTTATGTTTATAAACTTCAACCCATATGAAAATCCTGTGTTTGTCCCTGGTGAGGGGTGATGCATACACTGTATACCTTATTTTATTCTATATAATGTGTTGCCCCAGTTATATAGGGTAAAATCTGGTGAAAGGACCAGTGGCAGCCTGTCTGCCAAGTCAGGTAGGATTTCCCTGGATACACTTCTCTCTGTCTTGGGCCTCTTCCCTCCTATATTTTGGTCTATCTTTAGTGTGGTTTGGGGACTGAACTTACATATTGGATATTAATTGAGCACTTTATATGTTTTCTTCAATGGGTAGCAAAATCAGCTGCAGAAAATATGCAGCAGATCCTGTACGTGTGAACGCGTGAATACAGGTTATTTAGCTCTCTTTATTGCTTTTACTACTTGACATTATATTGACATAATATTGTGTGTTGATGTTGAACTGCCTCACTTACTATTATTGGGACATTTATTATAGTTTATTTTTATACATTTGTGCCTATTTAATATAGCCCTGCAGTTATTGTGGTTTCTAGGAGGGTGTGATATAGTTTATACTTGCTATATCTATTGTTCTATATATGTTTTTATTTTTCTGTCTGGTCTTTTACTTGATGTATTTGTATTTAAGGCTATTTCATTCTTTTACATGTATACTTGAGGTTGTGTACTTTTTTTTTATCTTTGCTGTCTTTCTCTTTTTACGATTAATAAATTGTGGTTGCAAGGTTGTCACATCTGAACTTAAAGCATATTTTTTTGGGTGGTGCATAGACTCTTGTTGGTTGTAAACCAGTATGTGAATGATCTGTTTTATATGTGTGTAAGTGATCTGTGTGTAATTTTACTGGAGTTTGGCGGAGAAAATTGTGCTTGCCCAATTTTTTACTCTGCTAAACTTGACGGAACTGCATTGCCGATGGAGTTCCACCTAATGGAGCCCAACAGCAGTGTGAATGAGGCCTGATATCTGTGTTTGTGATGTGTGTGGGTAAGTGATGTCTGTGTTTAGCATTTCTACTAACAAAAGTCACCTCCAGAGCTGCACCCACTATTCTGCTGCTACATCATGGCCTATACGCTGCCAGCAGTAGAGCAATGGTCGGCACTATCTGAAAAGTGGTGGTGCACAAGGAAAAGAGTACTGTAATATAATAAAGGAGGTCCCAGCACTCACCGATGCAAGCAATTGGTATTTATTGTATATCCAAGTCACAGGACGCGTTTTGGCACTTAGCCTTCCTCTGCTGTCAACTGGTTCGCTCGCAGGCGCCAGTTATATGCACGAGGAGGCCGCCCTAAAATGACGTCACTTCAACCTACTCCAGAGGGGCCTATCCTTCTGTCCGCAAATTTAACACATTCCAATTAGATCTGGCTTTACATAGACTGTACCGCAATGTTAGACTAAAAACACACTTTTCCAGTAATCCTATCCCAGATACACCACCAAGTCAGGGGAGTGAGACACTGACACTTCAGCAGTTCGGCCTTAGAAATAAGAGCAGATACAATCCCCCGCACACATACCATCCTACTGAAACATTTATCCAACTAGTCCAGCAAGAGGTTGAGAATATGACTACCAGACATATGTCAAACACACTGGAGGCCAGGAATAATTTATCTAGGGAAGAGAGGAAAGCTTTACAGGAACTGATGAGCGATGGCGAGCTTACTATAAAACCTGCTGACAAAGGGGGCTCCATTGTTATCATGGATACCCAAGCCTATGATAAAGAGATTCTGCGCCAGCTCTCTGACAGCTCCACGTATAAGCTTCTTCCGAGTAATCCTTTGCCCAAAATACAAAAAGAAATCCATGACCTTACCACACACTTTTTGGAAGCCGGGACTATAGATGCCAAGCTGGGGACCTTTCTGATTAAACAGTTTCCCATCACACCTGTGATATGTATCCTACCAAAAATTCACAAGACATTAACTAACCCTCCGGGGCGCCCCATCGTGGCATCTATAGACTCTGCTCTCAATCCCTTGTCCATTACCCTGGAGAAAACCCTTACACCTTTGGTTAGACAAACAAAATCCTTCTTGCTGGATACATCTGAATTTCTTTCTATTCTTAATAATATCACTGACACTTCCGACAACACCTGGTTAGTCACAATTGACATAGTCAGTCTCTATACTTCAATAGCACATGAAAAAGGTATCATAGCGGTAGAATGGTTATTACAAAAAAGTACATACAATGACATCCAAAAGGACTTCTTTATCTCATTACTTAAAATTGTACTATATGACAATTACTTCATGTTCAAGGAAAAATTCTATCTACAGATACGTGGCTCGGCGATGGGCGCAAACGTGGCCCCCCATATGCAAATGCCTATATGGCTTTCTTTGAAGAATTCTTTGTTTACAACCATCCGGCTTTTCAACATCACGCCAAGATATGGCGTAGATATATTGACGATATTTTTTGCATATGGGAGGGGCCACGTGACACCATCATGTCCTTCTTGACCTATCTCAATTCAATATGGGAAGAGTTACAATTTACCCTCTCACTCAGCCAGGAATCCATCCCTTTCTTGGATACTCTGGTCCAAAGAGACACACTGGGTAACATCACTACAGACCTGTATCAGAAAACAACAGACAGGAATAGTCTTTTACACTTCAGCAGTGCGCATCCACATAGCATTAACAAGGCGATTCCCAAATCCCAATTTAAGAGAGTACAGCGTATCGTTAGTGACCCTGACATACAACTGACCAGACTTGACGAGATGGAGTCCAGATTTAGAGAGAGAGGATATCCCGAATATATCCTTTGAGAAGCCAGAAGTGACACCCCACGTACCAGAATACAACCTACTACCCAACGCATACCATTTGTACGCGAGTTTCACCCGTGTACGCCCAAAATAGACAACATCGTACGTAAACATTGGCACATACTGCAGGAGGCATATCCCAACATCCCTGAGTTCACTTTACCACCACTGATTTGTAACAAAAGAGCACCGAACTTATCCAACAGCCTGGTACGGGCCTTACCCAAACAAGATGAATGCATATCTACACAGAGATTATTTACATCTAGGCACAACGGTACCTTCCCCTGTCTTCAATGCTCCCAATGTAGCAACGTGTTAAAGGGTGATAACATTTCTCACCCCACACGGGCAAAACATATAAAATTAAGGGATATCACACATGTCTAAGCAAAAATGTGATCTATGCGATCAAATGCCCGTGCGGACTACTGTACATAGGGGAAACCATGCAAACAATTAGGGATAGAATCAATAAATACAAATCAACTATCCGCTGTGGTAATTACCTGTTACCAGTCCCATTCCATTTCAAAGAGAAAGGTCACTCCATCTCCCAACTTAAATTCCAGGTAATCGAGCAAGTCACTTTACCTAAAAGAGGGGGTGACATAAAGAAACGCCTATTATTTAGGGAAGCTTTTTGGATTCACACCCTGCAAACTTTAGAGCCAAGAGGGCTCAATAGGGAATATGAAATAACCAGCTTACTGTGAATTCCTTACTGACCTCTGTTCTTTTCCTTTTAGCTATCACAAGCTTGGTCTGATCCTGGCAATCGGGGAGGTGGGTTGGCTTAGTCTATCCCCTCTGCTGATGGGTATGTTTTCTATGTCTAAGTTCGTATGCTTTCTCAGTATATAACTTGGTCTCCTTTTAGACCATATGGTTTTGCTACAATGTAGCGAGGTGACTATTACTACTATGTTACGTGCCACAATGTCACCTCGATATTACTTATTTCTCCCTGTGACCATCAGTTGATTGTTGGATTTTTATTCTAGGTTGACATATGGATGCTATATGGACGCTATGCTGCTATTACTAGCTATCTGCCCTGTCTGACATTATACCTACCTTGCACTGTTGAATTCTCCTTTTTTCAGATATGGGATCATACCACCATTACTCTTTGCGACCAGGTCCCATGAGCAAATATGCTCTGGTGGGTCCTCCCTGACTGTCACTCAGTGGGTGACCAGCTTCGGCTGGATGAGCGGCTGCGCTCCCCCCCTTAAATGACAGGATTTTATTGCGCCACTGTTCACTGCCAGACGTGAGCGGCCTTTGGGGTCACAGTACCTTACCGCCATAGGCATTTTGCAATACGTCCTAGGACAGCTAGCTGCGCCAACTCCCCCCTGCAGGGGGAGCGCGCACCGCGTCCGTCCAGCAGTTAACAGTTACATGACTGTTATTACCTGATGTTTCTTTCCCCGCTGTTGCTCCTGAGGGGATGAGGTGCACTGTTTCTTCTTGTTCTTCTTGTTACTATGTATGAATTACACTGCTACATGACACTGTACATGTAACGCTCTGTGTTTACATATGACGCCTTGTTGATATGTTACTATGACAACGTGATGTCACTCCCGGCGTTCCGGCTAGTGGAAGTGACATAATTTTAGGGCGCCTCCTCGTGCATATAACTGGCGCCTGCGAGCGAACCAGTTGACAGCAGTGGAAGGCTAAGTGCCGAAACGTGTCCTGTGACTTGGATGTATACACTGCCAGCCACTGTCCAGTGCTAGATTTATTAAACAGGTACTCCGGTGGAAAACATTTATTTTTTAATCGACTGGTGCCACAAAGTTAAACAGATATTTTAATTACTTCTATATAAAAATCTGGACCCTTCCAGTACTTATCAGCTGCTGTATGCTGCAAAGGAAATTGTGTAGTTCTTTCCAGTCTGACCACAGTGCTCTCTGCAGACACCTCTGTCCATCTCAGGAATTGCCCAGAGCAGGAGAGGTTTGCTATGGGGAATTGTTTCTGCTCTGGACAGTTCCTGACATGGACAGTGGTGTCAGCAGAGAGCACTGTGGTCAGACTGGAAAGAACTACACAGCTTCCTCTGGAGCATACAGCAACTGATAAGTGCTGGAAGGATTAAGATTTTTAAATAGAAGTAATTCACAAATCTGTATAACTTTTTGGCATCAGTTGATTTAAAAAAATTAGTTTTCCACCGAAGTACCACTTTAACCCCTTAAGGACTCAGGGTTTTTCAGTTTTTGCACTTTCATTTTTTCCTCCTTACCTTTTAAAAATCATAACCCTTTCAAATTTCCACCTAAAAATCCATATTATGGCTTCTTTTTTGCGTCACCAATTCTACTTTGCAGTTACAGTCATTTTACCCAAAAATTCAGGTCGAAACGGAAAAAAAATCATTGTGCGACAAAATCGAAGAAAAAACGCCATTTTGTAACTTTTGGGGGCTTCCGTTTCTACGCAGTGCATATGTTGGTAAAAATTACACCTTATCATTATTCTGTGGGTCCATATGGTTTATATGATACCCTGCTTATATAGATTTGATTTTGTCGTACTTCTGGAAAAAATCATAATTACATGCAGGAAAATTTATACGTTTAAAAATGTCATCTTCTGACCCCTATAACTTTTTTTATTTTTCCACGTACAGGGCGGTATGAGGACTCATTTTTTGCGCCATGATCTGAAGTTTTTATCGGTACAATTTTTGTTTTGATGATATAAAAAGTGACCAAAATACGCTTTTTTGGACTTTGGAATTTTTTTACGTGTACTCCATTGACCGTGCGGTTTAATTAACAATATATTTTTATAATTCGGACATTTACGCAAGTGGCGATACCACATATGTTTATTTTTAGTTTTTTATTTACACTGTTTTATTTTTTTTCATGGGAAAAGGGGGTGATTCAAACTTTTATTAGGGAAGGGGTTAAATGACCTTTATTAACACTTTTTTTTTAAACTTTTTTTATGCAGTGTTATAGGTCCCATAGGGACCTATAACACTGCACACACTGATCTTTTACACAGATCACAGGCGTGGATCTCAGGCACAGAGCAGTCATTCGTCGATCGGACACCGAGGAGGCAGATAAGGGCCCTCCCGATGTCCTGTAAGCTATTCGGGACTCCGCGATTTCACCACGGCGGTCCCGAACAGCCCGACTGAGCAGCCGGGATACTTTCACTTTAGAAGCGGCGGTCAGCTTTGACCGCCGCTTCTGAAGGGTTAATACCGCACATTGCCGCGATCTGCGATGTGTGGTATTAGCCGCGGGTCCCAGCCGTTGATGAGCGTCGGGACCGACGCAATGTGATGTGGGGTCGCAGCGCGACCCCGCTTCATATCACGGGAGCCGGCGCAGGACGTAAATATATGTCCTGCGTCGTTAAGGGGTTAAAGAGTAGCTCTCACCATCCTTTTTTTTCTGTCCCTGCCTATTGCTTATCTATTCCTAACCCCCTACCTGCCTTTAATTTTTTTTTTCTACTATCTTAGAAATGGCTTTTTGTCAACCTAGTAGTGTGCTCACTTACACAGGCAGACTTCCCCAGCAGGCGCAATGTAACTGATGCCTGCTGGGGGTCGACTTCTGCCCTTAGCTCATCTATACACCCTTAGCTTCTCTATACAGGCCATGATTATACAGGCCTAACAGTGTACCTCCAGCTGTTTCACAACTACAACTCCCAGCTTGCCCTGACTTCTATTGGCTGTCAGGGCATGCTGGGAGCTGTAGTGGTGAAACAACTGGAGGCACGCTGTGTTGAAAACAATCTATCTTTGTTACGGCCACAGCGCAACTCACCTACCATGCCAGGCCAGGGTCAGTCCAAATTCAGCTGTGATGTTACAGCAGGCTGCAGCTGGCAAATAGGAAGGAGACCCCTAGTGGCCGGATTTTCAACAGTAAATTAAAGGGGTATTCTGGCACTTAGACATCTTATCCCCTATCCAAAGGATAGGGGATAAGATGCCTGATCGCGGGGGTCCCACCCCAGTTAAAATCAGTCCCCGGAGCATGTTCGCTCCGGGTCTGATTACCGGCGACCAAAGGGCCGGCGGTGTGTGACGTCACTCCTCTGCCCCCGTGTGACGTCACGCTCCGCCCCTCAATGCAAGCCTATGGGAGGGGGCGTGACAGCTGTTTTTAACTTTGGTGCTGCGTGCACGATCACGGGGGTCCCGAGCGGCGGGACCCCCGCAATCAGGCATCTTATCCCCTATCTACAGATACGTGGCTCGGCGATGGGCGCAAACGTGGCCCCCCATATGCAAATGCCTATATGGCTTTCTTTGAAGAATTCTTTGTTTACAACCATCCGGCTTTTCAACATCACGCCAAGATATGGCGTAGATATATTGACGATATTTTTTGCATATGGGAGGGGCCACGTGACACCATCATGTCCTTCTTGACCTATCTCAATTCAATATGGGAAGAGTTACAATTTACCCTCTCACTCAGCCAGGAATCCATCCCTTTCTTGGATACTCTGGTCCAAAGAGACACACTGGGTAACATCACTACAGACCTGTATCAGAAAACAACAGACAGGAATAGTCTTTTACACTTCAGCAGTGCGCATCCACATAGCATTAAAAAGGCGATTCCCAAATCCCAATTTAAGAGAGTACAGCGTATCGTCAGTGACCCTGACATACAACTGACCAGACTTGACGAGATGGAGTCCAGATTTAGAGAGAGAGGATATCCCGAATATATCCTTTGAGAAGCCAGAAGTGACACCCCACGTACCAGAATACAACCTACTACCCAACGCATACCATTTGTACGCGAGTTTCACCCGTGTACGCCCAAAATAGACAACATCGTACGTAAACATTGGCACATACTGCAGGAGGCATATCCCAACATCCCTTAGTTCACTTTACCACCACTGATTTGTAACAAAAGAGCACCGAACTTATCCAACAGCCTGGTACGGGCCTTACCCAAACAAGATGAATGCATATCTACACAGAGATTATTTACATCTAGGCACAACGGTACCTTCCCCTGTCTTCAATGCTCCCAATGTAGCAACGTGTTAAAGGATGATAACATTTCTCACCCCACACGGGCAAAACATATAAAATTAAGGGATATCACACATGTCTAAGCAAAAATGTGATCTATGCGATCAAATGCCCGTGCGGACTACTGTACATAGGGGAAACCATGCAAACAATTAGGGATAGAATCAATAAATACAAATCAACTATCCGCTGTGGTAATTACCTGTTACCAGTCCCATTCCATTTCAAAGAGAAAGGTCACTCCATCTCCCAACTTAAATTCCAGGTAAT
>NW_026609967.1:0-21281 GCF_029499605.1 Hyla sarda | reverse complement strand
GCACAGAAAGTTTTGAGCAGATATCTCCTTCCATTCGGCCGGAATTGCAAGACGTTTGTGCATCTTCTATGTTCGTCGCGGTCAATGGCAAAAGGCGCTTATCTTCAATCTAGGTGTTTCTGCGTGCTGCGCCGGCCCAAAGAGTGTCCGGCGGAAAACGACAACGCAGGCATGTCGGGTGCCACTGTCTGCACCTGCACAGAAAGTTTTGAGCAGATATCTCCTTCCATTCGGCCGGAATTGCAAGAAGTTTGTGCATCTTCTATGTTCGTCGCGGTCAATGACAAAAGGCGCTTATCTTCAATCTAGGTGTTTCTGCGTGCTGCTCCGGCCCAAAGAGTGCCCGGCGGAAAACGACAACGCAGGCATGTCGGGTGCCACTGTCTGCACCTGCACAGAAAGTTTTGAGCAGATATCTCCTTCCATTCGGCCGGAATTGCAAGACGTTTGTGCATCTTCTATGTTCGTCGCGGTCAATGGCAAAAGGCGCTTATCTTCAATCTAGGTGTTTCTGCGTGCTGCGCCGGCCCAAAGAGTGCCCGGTGGAAAACGACAACGCAGGCATGTCGGGTGCCACTGTCTGCACTTGCACAGAAAGTTTGGAGCAGATATCTCCTTCCGTTCGGCCGGAATTGAAAGAAGATTGTGCATCTTCAATGTAGGTCGCGGTCAATGACAAAAAGGCGCTTATCTTCAATCTAGGTGTTTCTGCGTGCTGCGCCGGCCCAAAGAGTGCCCGGCGGAAAACGACAAGGCAGGCATGTCGGGTGCCACTGTCTGCACCTGCACAGAAAGTTTTGAGCAGATATCTTCTTTCGTTCGGCCGGAATTGCAAGAAGATTGTGCATCTTCAATATTGGTCGCGGTCAATGTCAAAAAGCCCTTATCTGCAATCTAGGTGTTTCTGTTGCTGCTCCGGCCCAAAGAGTGCCCGGCGGATAACGACAACGCAGGCATGTCGGGTGCCATTGTCTACACCTGCACAGAAAGTTTTGAGCAGATATCTCCTTCCATTCGGCCGGAATTGCAAGAAGTTTGTGCATCTTCTATGTTCGTCGCGGTGAATGGCAAAAGGCGCTTATCTTCAATCTAGGTGTTTCTGCGTGCTGCGCCGGCCCAAAGAGTGCCCGGCGGAAAACGACAACGCAGGCATGTCGGGTGCCACTGTCTGCACCTGCACAGAAAGTTTTGAGCAGATATCTTCTTTCGTTCGGCCGGAATTGCAAGACGTTTGTGCATCTGCAATATTGGTCGCGGTCAATGTCATAAAGCCCTTATCTGCAATCTAGGTGTTTCTGCGTGCTGCTCCGGCCCAAAGAGTGCCCGGCGGAAAACGACAACGCAGGCATGTCGGGTGCCACTGTCTACACCTGCACAGAAAGTTTTGAGCAGATATCTCCTTCCATTCGGCCGGAATTGCAAGACGTTTGTGCATCTTCTATGTTCGTCGCGGTCAATGGCAAAAGGCGCTTATCTTCAATCTAGGTGTTTCTGCGTGCTGCGCCGGCCCAAAGAGTGCCCGGCGGAAAACGACAACGCAGGCATGTCGGGTGCCACTGTCTGCACCTGCACAGAAAGTTTTGAGCAGATATCTCCTTCCGTTCGGCCGGAATTGAAAGAAGATTGTGCATCTTCAATGTAGGTCGCGGTCAATGATAAAAAGGCGCTTATCTTCAATCTAGGTGTTTCTGCGTGCTGCGCCGGCCCAAAGAGTGCCCGGCGGAAAACGACAACGCAGGCATGTCGGGTGCCACTGTCTGCACCTGCACATAATGTTTTGAGCAGATATCTCCTTCCGTTCGGCCGGAATTGAAAGAAGATTGTGCATCTTCAATGTAGGTCGCGGTCAATGACAAAAAGGCGCTTATCTTCAATCTAGGTGTTTCTGCGTGCTGCGCCGGCCCAAAGAGTGCCCGGCGGAAAACGACAACGCAGGCATGTCGGGTGCCACTGTCTGCACCTGCACAGAAAGTTTTGAGCAGATATCTTCTTTCGTTCGGCCGGAATTGCAAGACGTTTGTGCATCTGCAATATTGGTCGCGGTCAATGTCAAAAAGCCCTTATCTGCAATCTAGGTGTTTCTGCGTGCTGCTCCGGCCCAAAGAGTGCCCGGCGGAAAACGACAACGCAGGCATGTCGGGTGCCACTGTCTACACCTGCACAGAAAGTTTTGAGCAGATATCTCCTTCCATTCGGCCGGAATTGCAAGACGTTTGTGCATCTTCTATGTTCGTCGCGGTCAATGGCAAAAGGCGCTTATCTTCAATCTAGGTGTTTCTGCGTGCTGCGCCGGCCCAAAGAGTGTCCGGCGGAAAACGACAACGCAGGTATGTCGGGTGCCACTGTCTGCACCTGCACAGAAAGTTTTGAGCAGATATCTCCTTCCGTTCGGCCGGAATTGAAAGAAGATTGTGCATCTTCAATGTAGGTCGCGGTCAATGACAAAAAGGCGCTTATCTTCAATCTAGGTGTTTCTGCGTGCTGCGCCGGCCCAAAGAGTGCCCGGCGGAAAACGACAACCCAGGCATGTCGGGTGCCACTGTCTGCACCTGCACAGAAAGGTTTGAGCAGATATCTCCTTCCGTTCTGCCGGAATTGAAAGAAGATTTTGCATCTTCTATGTTCGTCGCGGTCAATGGCAAAAGGCGCTTATCTTCAATCTAGGTGTTTCTGCGTGCTGCGCCGGCCCAAAGAGTGCCCGGCGGAAAACGACAACGCAGGCATGTCGGGTGCCACTGTCTGCACCTGCACAGAAAGTTTTGAGCAGATATCTTCTTTCGTTCGGCCGGAATTGCAAGACGTTTGTGCATCTGCAATATTGGTCGCGGTCAATGTCAAAAAGCCCTTATCTGCAATCTAGGTGTTTCTGCGTGCTGCTCCGGCCCAAAGAGTGCCCGGCGGAAAACGACAACGCAGGCATGTCGGGTGCCACTGTCTACACCTGCACAGAAAGTTTTGAGCAGATATCTCCTTCCATTCGGCCGGAATTGCAAGACGTTTGTGCATCTTCTATGTTCGTCGCGGTCAATGGCAAAAGGCGCTTATCTTCAATCTAGGTGTTTCTGCGTGCTGCTCCGGCCCAAAGAGTGCCCGGCGGAAAACGACAACGCAGGCATGTCGGGTGCCACTGTCTGCACCTGCACATAATGTTTTGAGCAGATATCTCCTTCCGTTCGGCCGGAATTGAAAGAAGATTGTGCATCTTCAATGTAGGTCGCGGTCAATGACAAAAAGGCGCTTATCTTCAATCTAGGTGTTTCTGCGTGCTGCGCCGGCCCAAAGAGTGCCCGGCGGAAAACGACAACGCAGGCATGTCGGGTGCCACTGTCTGCACCTGCACAGAAAGTTTTGAGCAGATATCTTCTTTCGTTCGGCCGGAATTGCAAGACGTTTGTGCATCTGCAATATTGGTCGCGGTCAATGTCAAAAAGCCCTTATCTGCAATCTAGGTGTTTCTGCGTGCTGCTGCGGCCCAAAGAGTGACCGGCGGAAAATGACAACGCAGACATGTCGGGTGCCACTGTCTACACCTGCACAGAAAGTTTTGAGCAGATATCTCCTTCCATTCAGCCGGAATTGCAAGACGTTTGTGCATCTTCTATGTTCGTCGCGGTCAATGGCAAAAGGCGCTTATCTTCAATCTAGGTGTTTCTGCGTGCTGCGCCGGCCCAAAGAGTGCCCGGTGGAAAACGACAACGCAGGCATGTCGGGTGCCACTGTCTGCACCTGCACAGAAAGTTTTGAGCAGATATCTCCTTCCGTTCGGCCGGAATTGAAAGAAGATTGTACATCTTCAATGTAGGTCGCGGTCAATGACAAAAAGGCGCTTATCTTCAATCTAGGTGTTTCTGCGTGCTGCGCCAGCCCAAAGAGTGCCCGGCGGAAAACGACAACCCAGGCATGTCGGGTGCCAATGTCTGCACCTGCACAGAAAGGTTTGAGCAGATATCTCCTTCCGTTCTGCCGGAATTGAAAGAAGATTGTGCATCTTCTATGTTCGTCGCGGTCAATGGCAAAAGGCGCTTATCTTCAATCTAGGTGTTTCTGCGTGCTGCGCCGGCCCAAAGAGTGCCCGGCGGAAAACGACAACGCAGGCATGTCGGGTGCCACTGTCTGCACCTGCACAGAAAGTTTTGAGCAGATATCTTCTTTCGTTCGGCCGGAATTGCAAGACGTTTGTGCATCTGCAATATTGGTCGCGGTCAATGTCAAAAAGCCCTTATCTGCAATCTAGGTGTTTCTGCGTGCTGCTCCGGCCCAAAGAGTGCCCGGCGGAAAACGACAACGCAGGCATGTCGGGTGCCACTGTCTACACCTGCACAGAAAGTTGTGAGCAGATATCTCCTTCCATTCGGCCGGAATTGCAAGACGTTTTGTGCATCTTCTATGTTCGTCGCGGTCAATGGCAAAAGGCGCTTATCTTCAATCTAGGTGTTTCTGCGTGCTGCGCCGGCCCAAAGAGTGTCCGGCGGAAAACGACAACGCAGGCATGTCGGGTGCCACTGTCTGCACCTGCACAGAAAGTTTTGAGCAGATATCTCCTTCCGTTCGGCCGGAATTGAAAGAAGATTGTGCATCTTCAATGTAGGTCGCGGTCAATGACAAAAAGGCGCTTATCTTCAATCTAGGTGTTTCTGCGTGCTGCGCCGGCCCAAAGAGTGCCCGGCGGAAAACGACAACCCAGGCATGTCGGGTGCCAATGTCTGCATCTGCACAGAAAGGTTTGAGCAGATATCTCCTTCCGTTCTGCCGGAATTGAAAGAAGATTGTGCATCTTCTATGTTCGTCGCGGTCAATGGCAAAAGGCGCTTATCTTCAATCTAGGTGTTTCTGCGTGCTGCTCCGGCCCAAAGAGTGCCCGGCGGAAAACGACAACGCAGGCATGTCGGGTGCCACTGTCTACACCTGCACAGAAAGTTTTGAGCAGATATCTCCTTCCATTCGGCCGGAATTGCAAGAAGTTTGTGCATCTTCTATGTTCGTCGCGGTCAATGACAAAAGGCGCTTATCTTCAATCTAGGTGTTTCTGCGTGCTGCTCCGGCCCAAAGAGTGCCCGGCGGAAAACGACAACGCAGGCATGTCGGGTGCCACTGTCTGCACCTGCACAGAAAGTTTTGAGCAGATATCTCCTTCCATTCGGCCGGAATTGCAAGAAGTTTGTGCATCTTCTATGTTCGTCGCGGTCAATGACAAAAGGCGCTTATCTTCAATCTAGGTGTTTCTGCGTGCTGCTCCGGCCCAAAGAGTGCCCGGCGGAAAACGACAACGCAGGCATGTCGGGTGCCACTGTCTGCACCTGCACAGAAAGTTTTGAGCAGATATCTCCTTCCATTCGGCCGGAATTGCAAGACGTTTGTGCATCTTCTATGTTCGTCGCGGTCAATGGCAAAAGGCGCTTATCTTCAATCTAGGTGTTTCTGCGTGCTGCGCCGGCCCAAAGAGTGCCCGGTGGAAAACGACAACGCAGGCATGTCGGGTGCCACTGTCTGCACTTGCACAGAAAGTTTGGAGCAGATATCTCCTTCCGTTCGGCCGGAATTGAAAGAAGATTGTGCATCTTCAATGTAGGTCGCGGTCAATGACAAAAAGGCGCTTATCTTCAATCTAGGTGTTTCTGCGTGCTGCGCCGGCCCAAAGAGTGCCCGGCGGAAAACGACAAGGCAGGCATGTCGGGTGCCACTGTCTGCACCTGCACAGAAAGTTTTGAGCAGATATCTTCTTTCGTTCGGCCGGAATTGCAAGAAGATTGTGCATCTTCAATATTGGTCGCGGTCAATGTCAAAAAGCCCTTATCTGCAATCTAGGTGTTTCTGTTGCTGCTCCGGCCCAAAGAGTGCCCGGCGGATAACGACAACGCAGGCATGTCGGGTGCCATTGTCTACACCTGCACAGAAAGTTTTGAGCAGATATCTCCTTCCATTCGGCCGGAATTGCAAGAAGTTTGTGCATCTTCTATGTTCGTCGCGGTGAATGGCAAAAGGCGCTTATCTTCAATCTAGGTGTTTCTGCGTGCTGCGCCGGCCCAAAGAGTGCCCGGCGGAAAACGACAACGCAGGCATGTCGGGTGCCACTGTCTGCACCTGCACAGAAAGTTTTGAGCAGATATCTTCTTTCGTTCGGCCGGAATTGCAAGACGTTTGTGCATCTGCAATATTGGTCGCGGTCAATGTCAAAAAGCCCTTATCTGCAATCTAGGTGTTTCTGCGTGCTGCTCCGGCCCAAAGAGTGCCCGGCGGAAAACGACAACGCAGGCATGTCGGGTGCCACTGTCTACACCGGCACAGAAAGTTTTGAGCAGATATCTCCTTCCATTCGGCCGGAATTGCAAGACGTTTGTGCATCTTCTATGTTCGTCGCGGTCAATGGCAAAAGGCGCTTATCTTCAATCTAGGTGTTTCTGCGTGCTGCGCCGGCCCAAAGAGTGCCCGGCGGAAAACGACAACGCAGGCATGTCGGGTGCCACTGTCTGCACCTGCACAGAAAGTTTTGAGCAGATATCTCCTTCCGTTCGGCCGGAATTGAAAGAAGATTGTGCATCTTCAATGTAGGTCGCGGTCAATGATAAAAAGGCGCTTATCTTCAATCTAGGTGTTTCTGCGTGCTGCGCCGGCCCAAAGAGTGCCCGGCGGAAAACGACAACGCAGGCATGTCGGGTGCCACTGTCTGCACCTGCACATAATGTTTTGAGCAGATATCTCCTTCCGTTCGGCCGGAATTGAAAGAAGATTGTGCATCTTCAATGTAGGTCGCGGTCAATGACAAAAAGGCGCTTATCTTCAATCTAGGTGTTTCTGCGTGCTGCGCCGGCCCAAAGAGTGCCCGGCGGAAAACGACAACGCAGGCATGTCGGGTGCCACTGTCTGCACCTGCACAGAAAGTTTTGAGCAGATATCTTCTTTCGTTCGGCCGGAATTGCAAGACGTTTGTGCATCTGCAATATTGGTCGCGGTCAATGTCAAAAAGCCCTTATCTGCAATCTAGGTGTTTCTGCGTGCTGCTCCGGCCCAAAGAGTGCCCGGCGGAAAACGACAACGCAGGCATGTCGGGTGCCACTGTCTACACCTGCACAGAAAGTTTTGAGCAGATATCTCCTTCCATTCGGCCGGAATTGCAAGACGTTTGTGCATCTTCTATGTTCGTCGCGGTCAATGGCAAAAGGCGCTTATCTTCAATCTAGGTGTTTCTGCGTGCTGCGCCGGCCCAAAGAGTGTCCGGCGGAAAACGACAACGCAGGCATGTCGGGTGCCACTGTCTGCACCTGCACAGAAAGTTTTGAGCAGATATCTCCTTCCGTTCGGCCGGAATTGAAAGAAGATTGTGCATCTTCAATGTAGGTCGCGGTCAATGACAAAAAGGCGCTTATCTTCAATCTAGGTGTTTCTGCGTGCTGCGCCGGCCCAAAGAGTGCCCGGCGGAAAACGACAACCCAGGCATGTCGGGTGCCACTGTCTGCACCTGCACAGAAAGGTTTGAGCAGATATCTCCTTCCGTTCTGCCGGAATTGAAAGAAGATTGTGCATCTTCTATGTTCGTCGCGGTCAATGGCAAAAGGCGCTTATCTTCAATCTAGGTGTTTCTGCGTGCTGCGCCGGCCCAAAGAGTGCCCGGCGGAAAACGACAACGCAGGCATGTCGGGTGCCACTGTCTGCACCTGCACAGAAAGTTTTGAGCAGATATCTTCTTTCGTTCGACCGGAATTGCAAGACGTTTGTGCATCTGCAATATTGGTCGCGGTCAATGTCAAAAAGCCCTTATCTGCAATCTAGGTGTTTCTGCGTGCTGCTCCGGCCCAAAGAGTGCCCGGCGGAAAACGACAACGCAGGCATGTCGGGTGCCACTGTCTACACCTGCACAGAAAGTTTTGAGCAGATATCTCCTTCCATTCGGCCGGAATTGCAAGACGTTTGTGCATCTTCTATGTTCGTCGCGGTCAATGGCAAAAGGCGCTTATCTTCAATCTAGGTGTTTCTGCGTGCTGCTCCGGCCCAAAGAGTGCCCGGCGGAAAACGACAACGCAGGCATGTCGGGTGCCACTGTCTGCACCTGCACATAATGTTTTGAGCAGATATCTCCTTCCGTTCGGCCGGAATTGAAAGAAGAATGTGCATCTTCAATGTAGGTCGCGGTCAATGACAAAAAGGCGCTTATCTTCAATCTAGGTGTTTCTGCGTGCTGCGCCGGCCCAAAGAGTGCCCGGCGGAAAATGACAACGCAGGCATGTCGGGTGCCACTGTCTACACCTGCACAGAAAGTTTTGAGCAGATATCTCCTTCCATTCAGCCGGAATTGCAAGACGTTTGTGCATCTTCTATGTTCGTCGCGGTCAATGGCAAAAGGCGCTTATCTTCAATCTAGGTGTTTCTGCGTGCTGCGCCGGCCCAAAGAGTGCCCGGTTGAAAACGACAACGCAGGCATGTCGGGTGCCACTGTCTGCACCTGCACAGAAAGTTTTGAGCAGATATCTCCTTCCGTTCGGCCGGAATTGAAAGAAGATTGTGCATCTTCAATGTAGGTCGCGGTCAATGACAAAAAGGCGCTTATCTTCAATCTAGGTGTTTCTGCGTGCTGCGCCGGCCCAAAGAGTGCCCGGCGGAAAACGACAACGCAGGCATGTCGGGTGCCACTGTCTACACCTGCACAGAAAGTTTTGAGCAGATATCTCCTTCCATTCGGCCGGAATTGCAAGACGTTTGTGCATCTTCTATGTTCATCGCGGTCAATGGCAAAAGGCGCTTATCTTCAATCTAGGTGTTTCTGCGTGCTGTGCCGGCCCAAAGAGTGCCCGGCGGAAAACGACAACGCAGGCATGTCGGGTGCCACTGTCTGCACCTGCACATAAAGTGTTGAGCAGATATCTTCTTTCGTTCGGCCGGAATTGCAAGACGTTTGTGCATCTTCAATATTGGTCGCGGTCAATGTCAAAAAGCCCTTATCTGCAATCTAGGTGTTTCTGCGTGCTGCTCCGGCCCAAAGAGTGCCCGGCGGAAAACGACAACGCAGGCATGTCGGGTGCCACTGTCTACACCTGCACAGAAAGTTTTGAGCAGATATCTCCTTCCATTCGGCCGGAATTGCAAGAAGTTTGTGCATCTTCTATGTTCGTTGCGGTCATTGACAAAAGGCGCTTATCTTCAATCTAGGTGTTTCTGCGTGCTGCTCCGGCCCAAAGAGTGCCCGGCGGAAAACGACAACGCAGGCATGTCGGGTGCCACTGTCTGCACCTGCACAGAAAGTTTTGAGCAGATATCTCCTTCCGTTCGGCCGGAATTGAAAGAAGATTGTGCATCTTCAATGTAGGTCGCGGTCAATGACAAAAAGACGCTTATCTTCAATCTAGGTGTTTCTGCGTGCTGCGCCGGCCCAAAGAGTGCCCGGCGGAAAACGACAACCCAGGCATGTCGGGTGCCACTGTCTGCACCTGCACAGAATGTTTTGAGCAGATATCTCCTTCCGTTCGGCCGGAATTGAAAGAAGATTGTGCATCTTCAATGTAGGTCGCGGTCAATGACAAAAAGGCGCTTATCTTCAATCTAGGTGTTTCTGCGTGCTGCGCCGGCCCAAAGAGTGCCCGGCGGAAAACGACAACGCAGGCATGTCGGGTGCCACTGTCTGCACCTGCACAGAAAGGTTTGAGCAGATATCTCCTTCCGTTCTGCCGGAATTGAAAGAAGATTGTGCATCTTCTATGTTCGTCGCGGTCAATGGCAAAAGGCGCTTATCTTCAATCTAGGTGTTTCTGCGAGCTGCTCCGGCCCAAAGAGTGCCCGGCGGAAAACGACAACGCAGGCATGTCGGGTGCCACTGTCTACACCTGCACAGAAAGTTTTGAGCAGATATCTCCTTCCATTCGGCCGGAATTGCAATAAATTTGTGCATCTTCTATGTTCGTCGCGGTCAATGGCAAAAGGCGCTTATCTTCAATCTAGGTGTTTCTGCGTGCTGCTCCGGCCCAAAGAGTGTCCGGCGGAAAACGACAACGCAGGCATGTCGGGTGCCACTGTCTGCACCTGCACAGAAAGTTTTGAGCAGATATCTCCTTCCGTTCGGCCGGAATTGAAAGAAGATTGTGCATCTTCAATGTAGGTCGCGGTCAATGACAAAAAGGCGCTTATCTTCAATCTAGGTGTTTCTGCGTGCTGCGCCGGCCCAAAGAGTGCCCGGCGGAAAACGACAACGCAGGCATGTCGGGTGCCACTGTCTGCACCTGCACAGAAAGTTTTGAGCAGATATCTCCTTCCGTTCGGCCGGAATTGAAAGAAGATTGTGCATCTTCAATGTAGGTCGCGGTCAATGACAAAAAGGCGCTTATCTTCAATCTAGGTGTTTCTGCGTGCCGCGCCGGCCCAAAGAGTGCCCGGCGGAAAACGACAACGCAGGCATGTCGGGTGCCACTGTCTACACCTGCACAGAAAGTTTTGAGCAGATATCTCCTTCCATTCGGCCGGAATTGCAAGACGTTTGTGCATCTTCTATGTTCATCGCGGTCAATGGCAAAAGGCGCTTATCTTCAATCTAGGTGTTTCTGCGTGCTGCGCCGGCCCAAAGAGTGCCCGGCGGAAAACGACAACGCAGGCATGTCGGGTGCCACTGTCTGCACCTGCACATAAAGTGTTGAGCAGATATCTTCTTTCGTTCGGCCGGAATTGCAAGACGTTTGTGCATCTTCAATATTGGTCGCGGTCAATGTCAAAAAGCCTTTATCTGCAATCTAGGTGTTTCTGCGTGCTGCTCCGGCCCAAAGAGTGCCCGGCGGAAAACGACAACGCAGGCATGTCGGGTGCCACTGTCTACACCTGCACAGAAAGTTTTGAGCAGATATCTCCTTCCATTCGGCCGGAATTGCAAGAAGTTTGTGCATCTTCTATGTTCGTCGCGGTCAATGACAAAAGGCGCTTATCTTCAATCTAGGTGTTTCTGCGTGCTGCTCCGGCCCAAAGAGTGCCCGGCGGAAAACGACAACGCAGGCATGTCGGGTGCCACTGTCTGCACCTGCACAGACAGTTTTGAGCAGATATCTCCTTCCGTTCGGCCGGAATTGAAAGAAGATTGTGCATCTTCAATGTAGGTCGCGGTCAATGACAAAAAGACGCTTATCTTCAATCTAGGTGTTTCTGCGTGCTGCGCCGGCCCAAAGAGTGCCCGGCGGAAAACGACAACCCAGGCATGTCGGGTGCCACTGTCTGCACCTGCACAGAATGTTTTGAGCAGATATCTCCTTCCGTTCGGCCGGAATTGAAAGAAGATTGTGCATCTTCAATGTAGGTCGCGGTCAATGACAAAAAGGCGCTTATCTTCAATCTAGGTGTTTCTGCGTGCTGCGCCGGCCCAAAGAGTGCCCGGCTGAAAACGACAACGCAGGCATGTCGGGTGCCACTGTCTGCACCTGCACAGAAAGGTTTGAGCAGATATCTCCTTCCGTTCTGCCGGAATTGAAAGAAGATTGTGCATCTTCTATGTTCGTCGCGGTCAATGGCAAAAGGCGCTTATCTTCAATCTAGGTGTTTCTGCGAGCTGCTCCGGCCCAAAGAGTGCCCGGCGGAAAACGACAACGCAGGCATGTCGGGTGCCACTGTCTACACCTGCACAGAAAGTTTTGAGCAGATATCTCCTTCCATTCGGCCGGAATTGCAATAAGTTTGTGCATCTTCTATGTTCGTCGCGGTCAATGGCAAAAGGCGCTTATCTTCAATCTAGGTGTTTCTGCGTGCTGCTCCGGCCCAAAGAGTGTCCGGCGGAAAACGACAACGCAGGCATGTCGGGTGCCACTGTCTGCACCTGCACAGAAAGTTTTGAGCAGATATCTCCTTCCGTTCGGCCGGAATTGAAAGAAGATTGTGCATCTTCAATGTAGGTCGCGGTCAATGACAAAAAGGCGCTTATCTTCAATCTAGGTGTTTCTGCGTGCTGCGCCGGCCCAAAGAGTGCCCGGCGGAAAACGACAACGCAGGCA
This sequence comes from Hyla sarda, assembly GCF_029499605.1. Taxonomy (NCBI): domain Eukaryota; kingdom Metazoa; phylum Chordata; class Amphibia; order Anura; family Hylidae; genus Hyla; species Hyla sarda. The sequence continues at coordinate 9,330 of NW_026609967.1, read as the reverse complement.
TGTCGGGTGCCACTGTCTGCACCTGCACAGAAAGTTTTGAGCAGATATCTCCTTCCGTTCGGCCGGAATTGAAAGAAGATTGTGCATCTTCAATGTAGGTCGCGGTCAATGACAAAAAGGCGCTTATCTTCAATCTAGGTGTTTCTGCGTGCTGCGCCGGCCCAAAGAGTGCCCGGCGGAAAACGACAACGCAGGCATGTCTGGTGCCACTGTCTGCACCTGCACAGAAAGTTTTGAGCAGATATCTTCTTTCGTTCGGCCGGAATTGCAAGACGTTTGTGCATCTGCAATATTGGTCGCGGTCAATGTCAAAAAGCCCTTATCTGCAATCTAGGTGTTTCTGCGTGCTGCTCCGGCCCAAAGAGTGCCCGGCGGAAAACGACAACGCAGGCATGTCGGGTGCCACTGTCTACACCTGCACAGAAAGTTTTGAGCAGATATCTCCTTCCATTCGGCTGGAATTGCAAGACGTTTGTGCATCTTCTATGTTCGTCGCGGTCAATGGCAAAAGGCGCTTATCTTCAATCTAGGTGTTTCTGCGTGCTGCGCCGGCCCAAAGAGTGCCCGGTGGAAAACGACAACGTAGGCATGTCGGGTGCCACTGTCTGCACCTGCACAGAAAGTTTTGAGCAGATATCTCCTTCCGTTCGTCCGGAATTGAAAGAAGATTGTGCATCTTCAATGTAGGTCGCGGTCAATGACAAAAAGGCGATTATCTTCAATCTAGGTGTTTCTGCGTGCTGCGCCGGCCCAAAGAGTGCCCGGCGGAAAACGACAACGTAGGCATGTCGGGTGCCACTGTCTGCACCTGCACAGAAAGTTTTGAGCAGATATCTCCTTCCGTTCGGCCGGAATTGAAAGAAGATTGTGCATCTTCAATGTAGGTCGCGGTCAATGACAAAAAGGCGCTTATCTTCAATCTAGGTGTTTCTGCGTGCTGCGCCGGCCCAAAGAGTGCCCGGCGGAAAACGACAACGCAGGCATGTCGGGTGCCACTGATTGCACCTGCACATCATGTTTTGAGCAGATATCTCCTTCCGTTCGGCCGGAATTGAAAGAAGATTGTGCATCTTCAATGTAGGTCGCGGTCAATGACAAAAAGGCGCTTATCTTCAATCTAGGTGTTTCTGCGTGCTGCGCCGGCCCAAAGAGTGCCCGGCGGAAAACGACAACGCAGGCATGTCGGGTGCCACTGTCTACACCTGCACAGAAAGTTTTGAGCAGATATCTCCTTCCATTCGGCCGGAATTGCAAGACGTTTGTGCATCTTCTATGTTCATCGCGGTCAATGGCAAAAGGCGCTTATCTTCAATCTAGGTGTTTCTGCGTGCTGCGCCGGCCCAAAGAGTGCCCGGCGGAAAACGACAAGGCAGGCATGTCGGGTGCCACTGTCTGCACCTGCACAGAAAGTTTTGAGCAGATATCTTCTTTCGTTCGGCCGGAATTGAAAGAAGATTGTGCATCTTCAATGTAGGTCTCGGTCAATGACAAAAAGGCGCTTATCTTCAATCTAGGTGTTTCTGCGTGCTGCTCCGGCCCAAAGAGTGCTCGGCGGATAACGACAACGCAGGCATGTCGGGTGCCATTGTCTACACCTGCACAGTAAGTTTTGAGCAGATATCTCCTTCCATTCGGCCGGAATTGCAAGAAGTTTGTGCATCTTCTATGTTCGTCGCGGTGAATGGCAAAAGGCGCTTATCTTCAATCTAGGTGTTTCTGCGTGCTGCGCCGGCCCAAAGAGTGCCCGGCGGAAAACGACAACGCAGGCATGTCGGGTGCCACTGTCTGCACCTGCACAGAAAGTTTTGAGCAGATATCTTCTTTCGTTCGGCCGGAATTGCAAGAAGATTGTGCATCTTCAATATTGGTCGCGGTCAATGTCAAAAAGCCCTTATCTGCAATCTAGGTGTTTCTGCGTGCTGCTCCGGCCCAAAGAGTGCCCGGCGCATAACGACAACGCAGGCATTTCGGGTGCCATTGTCTACACCTGCACAGAAAGTTTTGAGCAGATATCTCCTTCCATTCGGCTGGAATTGCAAGAAGTTTGTGCATCTTCTATGTTCGTCGCGGTGAATGGCAAAAGGCGCTTATCTTCAATCTAGGTGTTTCTGCGTGCTGCGCCGGCCCAAAGAGTGCCCGGCGGAAAACGACAACGCAGGAATGTCGGGTGCCACTGTCTGCACCTGCACAGAAAGTTTTGAGCAGATATCTCCTTCCGTTCGGCCGGAATTGAAAGAAGATTGTGCATCTTCAATGTAGGTCGCGGTCAATGACAAAAAGGCGCTTATCTTCAATCTAGGTGTTTCTGCGTGCTGCGCCGGCCCAAAGAGTGCCCGGCGGAAAACGACAACCCAGGCATGTCGGGTGCCACTGTCTGCACCTGCACAGAAAGGTTTGAGCAGATATCTCCTTCCGTTCTGCCGGAATTGAAAGAAGATTGTGCATCTTCTATGTTCGTCGCGGTCAATGGCAAAAGGCGCTTATCTTCAATCTAGGTGTTTCTGCGTGCTGCGCCGGCCCAAAGAGTGCCCGGTGGAAAACGACAACGCAGGCATGTCGGGTGCCACTGTCTGCACCTGCACAGAAAGTTTTGAGCAGATATCTTCTTTCGTTCGGCCGGAATTGCAAGACGTTTGTGCATCTGCAATATTGGTCGCGGTCAATGTCAAAAAGCCCTTATCTGCAATCTAGGTGTTTCTGCGTGCTGCTCCGGCCCAAAGAGTGCCCGGCGGAAAACGACAACGCAGGCATGTCGGGTGCCACTGTCTACACCTGCACAGAAAGTTTTGAGCAGATATCTCCTTCCATTCGGCCGGAATTGCAAGACGTTTGTGCATCTTCTATGTTCGTCGCGGTCAATGGCAAAAGGCGCTTATCTTCAATCTAGGTGTTTCTGCGTGCTGCGCCGGCCCAAAGAGTGCCCGGCGGAAAACGACAAGGCAGGCATGTCGGGTGCCACTGTCTGCACCTGCACAGAAAGTTTGAGCAGATATCTTCTTTCGTTCGGCCGGAATTGCAAGAAGATTGTGCATCTTCAATATTGGTCGCGGTCAATGTCAAAAAGCCCTTATCTGCAATCTAGGTGTTTCTGCGTGCTGCTCCGGCCCAAAGAGTGCCCGGCGGATAACGACAACGCAGGCATTTCGGGTGCCATTGTCTACACCTGCACAGAAAGTTTTGAGCAGATATCTCCTTCCATTCGGCCGGAATTGCAAGAAGTTTGTGCATCTTCTATGTTCGTCGCGGTGAATGGCAAAAAGCGCTTATCTTCAATCTAGGTGTTTCTGCGTGCTGCGCCGGCCCAAAGAGTGCCCGGCGGAAAACGACAACGCAGGCATGTCGGGTGCCACTGTCTGCACCTGCACAGAAAGTTTTGAGCAGATATCTCCTTCCGTTCGGCCGGAATTGAAAGAAGATTGTGCATCTTCAATGTAGGTCGCGGTCAATGACAAAAAGGCGCTTATCTTCAATCTAGGTGTTTCTGCGTGCTGCGCCGGCCCAAAGAGTGCCCGGCGGAAAACGACAACGCAGGCATGTCGGGTGCCACTGTCTGCACCTGCACATAATGTTTTGAGCAGATATCTCCTTCCGTTCGGCCGGAATTGAAAGAAGATTGTGCATCTTCAATGTAGGTCGCGGTCAATGACAAAAAGGCGCTTATCTTCAATCTAGGTGTTTCTGCGTGCTGCGCCGGCCCAAAGAGTGCCCGGCGGAAAACGACAACGCAGGCATGTCGGGTGCCACTGTGTGCACCTGCACAGAAAGTTTTGAGCAGATATCTTCTTTCGTTCGGCCGGAATTGCAAGACGTTTGTGCATCTGCAATATTGGTCGCGGTCAATGTCAAAAAGCCCTTATCTGCAATCTAGGTGTTTCTGCGTGCTGCTGCGGCCCAAAGAGTGCCCGGCGGAAAATGACAACGCAGGCATGTCGGGTGCCACTGTCTACACCTACACAGAAAGTTTTGAGCAGATATCTCCTTCCATTCAGCCGGAATTGCAAGACGTTTGTGCATCTTCTATATTCGTCGCGGTCAATGGCAAAAGGCGCTTATCTTCAATCTAGGTGTTTCTGCGTGCTGCGCCGGCCCAAAGAGTGCCCGGTGGAAAACGACAACGCAGGCATGTCGGGTGCCACTGTCTGCACCTGCACAGAAAGTTTTGAGCAGATATCTCCTTCCGTTCGGCCGGAATTGAAAGAAGATTGTGCATCTTCAATGTAGGTCGCGGTCAATGACAAAAAGGCGCTTATCTTCAATCTAGGTGTTTCTGCGTGCTGCGCCGGCCCAAAGAGTGCCCGGCGGAAAACGACAACGCAGGCATGTCGGGTGCCACTGTCTGCACCTGCACAGAAAGTTTTGAGCAGATATCTTCTTTCATTCGGCCGGAATTGCAAGACGTTTGTGCATCTGCAATATTGGTCGCGGTCAATGTCAAAAAGCCCTTATCTGCAATCTAGGTGTTTCTGCGTGCTGCTCCGGCCCAAAGAGTGCCCGGCGGAAAACGACAACGCAGGCATGTCGGGTGCCACTGTCTACACCTGCACAGAAAGTTTTGAGCAGATATCTCCTTCCATTCGGCCGGAATTGCAAGAAGTTTGTGCATCTTCTATGTTCGTCGCGGTCAATGACAAAAGGCGCTTATCTTCAATCTAGGTGTTTCTGCGTGCTGCTCCGGCCCAAAGAGTGCCCGGCGGAAAACGACAACGCAGGCATGTCGGGTGCCACTTTCTGCACCTGCACAGAAAGTTTTGAGCAGATATCTCCTTCCATTCGGCCGGAATTGCAAGAAGTTTGTGCATCTTCTATGTTCGTCGCGGTCAATGACAAAAGGCGCTTATCTTCAATCTAGGTGTTTCTGCGTGCTGCTCCGGCCCAAAGAGTGCCCGGCGGAAAACGACAACGCAGGCATGTCGGGTGCCACTGTCTGCACCTGCACAGAAAGTTTTGAGCAGATATCTCCTTCCGTTCGGCCGGAATTGAAAGAAGATTGTGCATCTTCAATGTAGGTCTCGGTCAATGACAAAAAGGCGCTTATCTTCAATCTAGGTGTTTCTGCGTGCTGCGCCGGCCCAAAGAGTGCCCGGCGGAAAACGACAAGGCAGGCATGTCGGGTGCCACTGTCTGCACCTGCACAGAAAGTTTTGAGCAGATATCTTCTTTCGTTCGGCCGGAATTGAAAGAAGATTGTGCATCTTCAATGTAGGTCTCGGTCAATGACAAAAAGGCGCTTATCTTCAATCTAGGTGTTTCTGCGTGCTGCTCCGGCCCAAAGAGTGCTCGGCGGATAACGACAACGCAGGCATGTCGGGTGCCATTGTCTACACCTGCACAGTAAGTTTTGAGCAGATATCTCCTTCCATTCGGCCGGAATTGCAAGAAGTTTGTGCATCTTCTATGTTCGTCGCGGTGAATGGCAAAAGGCGCTTATCTTCAATCTAGGTGTTTCTGCGTGCTGCGCCGGCCCAAAGAGTGCCCGGCGGAAAACGACAACGCAGGCATGTCGGGTGCCACTGTCTGCACCTGCACAGAAAGTTTTGAGCAGATATCTTCTTTCGTTCGGCCGGAATTGCAAGACTTTCTGTGCAGATAAGGGCTTTTTGACATTGACCGCGACCAATATTGCATCTGCAATATTGGTCGCGGTCAATGTCAAAAAGCCCTTATCTGCAATCTAGGTGTTTCTGCGTGCTGCTCCGGCCCAAAGAGTGCCCGGCGGAAAACGACAACGCAGGCATGTCGGGTGCCACTGTCTACACCTGCACAGAAAGTTTTGAGCAGATATCTCCTTCCATTCGGCCGGAATTGCAAGACGTTTGTGCATCTTCTATGTTCGTCGCGGTCAATGGCAAAAGGCGCTTATCTTCAATCTAGGTGTTTCTGCGTGCTGCGCCGGCCCAAAGAGTGTCCGGCGGAAAACGACAACGCAGGCATGTCGGGTGCCACTGTCTGCACCTGCACAGAAAGTTTTGAGCAGATATCTCCTTCCATTCGGCCGGAATTGCAAGAAGTTTGTGCATCTTCTATGTTCGTCGCGGTCAATGACAAAAGGCGCTTATCTTCAATCTAGGTGTTTCTGCGTGCTGCTCCGGCCCAAAGAGTGCCCGGCGGAAAACGACAACGCAGGCATGTCGGGTGCCACTGTCTGCACCTGCACAGAAAGTTTTGAGCAGATATCTCCTTCCATTCGGCCGGAATTGCAAGACGTTTGTGCATCTTCTATGTTCGTCGCGGTCAATGGCAAAAGGCGCTTATCTTCAATCTAGGTGTTTCTGCGTGCTGCGCCGGCCCAAAGAGTGCCCGGTGGAAAACGACAACGCAGGCATGTCGGGTGCCACTGTCTGCACTTGCACAGAAAGTTTGGAGCAGATATCTCCTTCCGTTCGGCCGGAATTGAAAGAAGATTGTGCATCTTCAATGTAGGTCGCGGTCAATGACAAAAAGGCGCTTATCTTCAATCTAGGTGTTTCTGCGTGCTGCGCCGGCCCAAAGAGTGCCCGGCGGAAAACGACAAGGCAGGCATGTCGGGTGCCACTGTCTGCACCTGCACAGAAAGTTTTGAGCAGATATCTTCTTTCGTTCGGCCGGAATTGCAAGAAGATTGTGCATCTTCAATATTGGTCGCGGTCAATGTCAAAAAGCCCTTATCTGCAATCTAGGTGTTTCTGTTGCTGCTCCGGCCCAAAGAGTGCCCGGCGGATAACGACAACGCAGGCATGTCGGGTGCCATTGTCTACACCTGCACAGAAAGTTTTGAGCAGATATCTCCTTCCATTCGGCCGGAATTGCAAGAAGTTTGTGCATCTTCTATGTTCGTCGCGGTGAATGGCAAAAGGCGCTTATCTTCAATCTAGGTGTTTCTGCGTGCTGCGCCGGCCCAAAGAGTGCCCGGCGGAAAACGACAACGCAGGCATGTCGGGTGCCACTGTCTGCACCTGCACAGAAAGTTTTGAGCAGATATCTTCTTTCGTTCGGCCGGAATTGCAAGACGTTTGTGCATCTGCAATATTGGTCGCGGTCAATGTCATAAAGCCCTTATCTGCAATCTAGGTGTTTCTGCGTGCTGCTCCGGCCCAAAGAGTGCCCGGCGGAAAACGACAACGCAGGCATGTCGGGTGCCACTGTCTGCACCTGCACATAATGTTTTGAGCAGATATCTCCTTCCGTTCGGCCGGAATTGAAAGAAGATTGTGCATCTTCAATGTAGGTCGCGGTCAATGACAAAAAGGCGCTTATCTTCAATCTAGGTGTTTCTGCGTGCTGCGCCGGCCCAAAGAGTGCCCGGCGGAAAACGACAACGCAGGCATGTCGGGTGCCACTGTGTGCACCTGCACAGAAAGTTTTGAGCAGATATCTTCTTTCGTTCGGCCGGAATTGCAAGACGTTTGTGCATCTGCAATATTGGTCGCGGTCAATGTCAAAAAGCCCTTATCTGCAATCTAGGTGTTTCTGCGTGCTGCTGCGGCCCAAAGAGTGCCCGGCGGAAAATGACAACGCAGGCATGTCGGGTGCCACTGTCTACACCTACACAGAAAGTTTTGAGCAGATATCTCCTTCCATTCAGCCGGAATTGCAAGACGTTTGTGCATCTTCTATATTCGTCGCGGTCAATGGCAAAAGGCGCTTATCTTCAATCTAGGTGTTTCTGCGTGCTGCGCCGGCCCAAAGAGTGCCCGGTGGAAAACGACAACGCAGGCATGTCGGGTGCCACTGTCTGCACCTGCACAGAAAGTTTTGAGCAGATATCTCCTTCCGTTCGGCCGGAATTGAAAGAAGATTGTGCATCTTCAATGTAGGTCGCGGTCAATGACAAAAAGGCGCTTATCTTCAATCTAGGTGTTTCTGCGTGCTGCGCCGGCCCAAAGAGTGCCCGGCGGAAAACGACAACGCAGGCATGTCGGGTGCCACTGTCTGCACCTGCACAGAAAGTTTTGAGCAGATATCTTCTTTCATTCGGCCGGAATTGCAAGACGTTTGTGCATCTGCAATATTGGTCGCGGTCAATGTCAAAAAGCCCTTATCTGCAATCTAGGTGTTTCTGCGTGCTGCTCCGGCCCAAAGAGTGCCCGGCGGAAAACGACAACGCAGGCATGTCGGGTGCCACTGTCTACACCTGCACAGAAAGTTTTGAGCAGATATCTCCTTCCATTCGGCCGGAATTGCAAGAAGTTTGTGCATCTTCTATGTTCGTCGCGGTCAATGACAAAAGGCGCTTATCTTCAATCTAGGTGTTTCTGCGTGCTGCTCCGGCCCAAAGAGTGCCCGGCGGAAAACGACAACGCAGGCATGTCGGGTGCCACTTTCTGCACCTGCACAGAAAGTTTTGAGCAGATATCTCCTTCCATTCGGCCGGAATTGCAAGAAGTTTGTGCATCTTCTATGTTCGTCGCGGTCAATGACAAAAGGCGCTTATCTTCAATCTAGGTGTTTCTGCGTGCTGCTCCGGCCCAAAGAGTGCCCGGCGGAAAACGACAACGCAGGCATGTCGGGTGCCACTGTCTGCACCTGCACAGAAAGTTTTGAGCAGATATCTCCTTCCGTTCGGCCGGAATTGAAAGAAGATTGTGCATCTTCAATGTAGGTCTCGGTCAATGACAAAAAGGCGCTTATCTTCAATCTAGGTGTTTCTGCGTGCTGCGCCGGCCCAAAGAGTGCCCGGCGGAAAACGACAAGGCAGGCATGTCGGGTGCCACTGTCTGCACCTGCACAGAAAGTTTTGAGCAGATATCTTCTTTCGTTCGGCCGGAATTGAAAGAAGATTGTGCATCTTCAATGTAGGTCTCGGTCAATGACAAAAAGGCGCTTATCTTCAATCTAGGTGTTTCTGCGTGCTGCTCCGGCCCAAAGAGTGCTCGGCGGATAACGACAACGCAGGCATGTCGGGTGCCATTGTCTACACCTGCACAGTAAGTTTTGAGCAGATATCTCCTTCCATTCGGCCGGAATTGCAAGAAGTTTGTGCATCTTCTATGTTCGTCGCGGTGAATGGCAAAAGGCGCTTATCTTCAATCTAGGTGTTTCTGCGTGCTGCGCCGGCCCAAAGAGTGCCCGGCGGAAAACGACAACGCAGGCATGTCGGGTGCCACTGTCTGCACCTGCACAGAAAGTTTTGAGCAGATATCTTCTTTCGTTCGGCCGGAATTGCAAGACTTTCTGTGCAGATAAGGGCTTTTTGACATTGACCGCGACCAATATTGCATCTGCAATATTGGTCGCGGTCAATGTCAAAAAGCCCTTATCTGCAATCTAGGTGTTTCTGCGTGCTGCTCCGGCCCAAAGAGTGCCCGGCGGAAAACGACAACGCAGGCATGTCGGGTGCCACTGTCTACACCT
>NW_026609965.1:12500-21301 GCF_029499605.1 Hyla sarda | reverse complement strand
CATAAAGCTATATACACTATAATAATACATAAAGCTATATACACTGTAATAATACATAAAGCTATATACAATATAATAATATAATACATAAAGCTATATACACTATAATAATATAATACATAAAGCTATATACACTATAATAATATAATACATAAAGCTATATACACTGTAATAATATAATACATAAAGCTATATACACTGTAATAATATAATACATAAAGCTATATACACTATAATAATACATAAAGCTATATACACTATAATAATACATAAAGCTATATACACTGTAATAATATAATACATAAAGCTATATACACTATAATAATATAATACATAAAGCTATATACACTATAATAATACATAAAGCTATATACACTATAATAATACATAAAGCTATATACACTATAATAATATATAAAGCTATATACTATAATAATATAATACATAAAGCTATATACACTATAATAATATAATACATAAAGCTATATACACTATAATAATATAATACATAAAGCTATATACACTATAATAATATAATACATAAAGCTATATACACTATAATAATATAATACATAAAGCTATATACACTATAATAATACATAAAGCTATATACACTATAATAATACATAAAGCTATATACACTATAATAATATAATACATAAAGCTATATACACTATAATAATATAATACATAAAGCTATATACACTATAATAATATAATACATAAAGCTATATACACTATAATAATACATAAAGCTATATACACTATAATAATACATAAAGCTATATACACTATAATAATATAATACATAAAGCTATATACACTATAATAATATAATACATAAAGCTATATACACTATAATAATACATAAAGCTATATACACTATAATAACATAATACATAAAGCTATATACACTATAATAATATAATACATAAAGCTATATACACTATAATAATACATAAAGCTATATGCACTATAATAATATAATACATAAAGCTATATACACTATAATAATACATAAAGCTATATACACTGTAATAATATAATACATTAAGCTATATACACTATAATAATATAATACATAAAGCTATATACACTATAATAATATAATACATAAAGCTATATACACTATAATAATATAATACATAAAGCTATATGCACTATAATAATACATAAAGCTATATACACTATAATAATACATAAAGCTATATACACTGTAATAATATAATACATAAAGCTATATACACTGTAATAATATAATACATAAAGCTATATACACTATAATAATATAATACATAAAGCTATATACACTATAATAATATAATACATAAAGCTATATACACTATAATAATATAATACATAACGCTATATACACTATAATAATATAATACATAAAGCTATATACACTATAATAATATAATACATAAAGCTATATACACTATAATAATACATAAAGCTATATACACTATAATAATATAATACATAAAGCTATATACACTATAATAATATAATACATAAAGCTATATACACTATAATAATACATAAAGCTATATACACTGTAATAATACATAAAGCTATATACAATATAATAATATAATACATAAAGCTATATACACTATAATAATATAATACATAAAGCTATATACACTATAATAATACATAAAGCTATATACACTATAATAATACATAAAGCTATATACACTATAATAATATAATACATAAAGCTATATACACTATAATAATATAATACATAAAGCTATATACACTATAATAATATAATACATAAAGCTATATACACTATAATAATACATAAAGCTATATACACTATAATAATACATAAAGCTATATACACTATAATAATATAATACATAAAGCTATATACACTATAATAATATAATACATAAAGCTATATACACTATAATAATATAATACATAAAGTTATATACACTATAATAATATAATACATAAAGCTATATACACTATAATAATATAATACATAAAGCTATATACACTATAATAATATAATACATAAAGCTATATACACTATAATAATATAATACATAAAGCTATATACACTATAATAATACATAAAGCTATATACACTATAATAACATAATACATAAAGCTATATACACTATAATAATATAATACATAAAGCTATATACACTATAATAATACATAAAGCTATATGCACTATAATAATATAATACATAAAGCTATATACACTATAATAATACATAAAGCTATATACACTGTAATAATATAATACATTAAGCTATATACACTATAATAATATAATACATAAAGCTATATACACTATAATAATATAATACATAAAGCTATATACACTATAATAATACATAAAGCTATATACACTATAATAATACATAAAGCTATATACACTGTAATAATATAATACATAAAGCTATATACACTGTAATAATATAATACAGAAAGCTATATACACTATAATAATATAATACATAAAGCTATATACACTATAATAATATAATACATAAAGCTATATACACTATAATAATATAATACATAACGCTATATACACTATAATAATATAATACATAAAGCTATATACACTATAATAATATAATACATAAAGCTATATACACTATAATAATACATAAAGCTATATACACTATAATAATATAATACATAAAGCTATATACACTATAATAATATAATACATAAAGCTATATACACTATAATAATATAATACATAACGCTATATACACTATAATAATATAATACATAACGCTATATACACTATAATAATATAATACATGAAGCTATATACACTGTAATAATATAATACATAAAGCTATATACACTATAATAATATAATACATAAAGCTATATACACTATAATAATATAATACATAAAGCTATATACACTATAATAATATAATACATAAAGCTATATACACTATAATAATATAATACATAAATCTATATACACTATAATAATATAATACATAAAGCTATATACACTATAATAATATAATACATAAAGCTATATACACTATAATAATATAATACATAAATCTATATACACTGTAATAATATAATACATAAAGCTATATACACTATAATAATATAATACATAAAGCTATATACACTATAGCTAAGAGCGCTTACAGCGCTTGAAACGCGTTACTTGTTCCTTCCTTGTCCTATAGATTAAACCTGATTTTACCTGCATTGAGCTGGATCTGATCTCCTTCATTTTCCTATTGGCTGGTGCCATCCAGCGCCTGGATCCGTGCTCTACTATCTGGGGCGGGGTGAGCTGGCTTTCACCTTGTTTGCCCACACTATAATAATATAATACATAAAGCTATATACACTTAGGACACAATCCTTCATGGAGACACTTAGGACACAATCCTCCATGGAGACACTTAGGACACAATCCTTCATGGAGACACTTAGGACACAATCCTCCATGGAGACACTTAGGACACAATCCTTCATGGAGACACTTAGGACACAATCCTTCATGGAGACACTTAGGACACAATCATTCATGGAGACACTTAGGACACAATCCTCCATGGAGACACTTAGGACACAATCCTCCATGGAGACACTTAGGACACAATCCTCCATGGAGACACTTAGGACACAATCCTTCATGGAGACACTTAGGACACAATCCTTCATGGAGACACTTAGGACACAATCCTCCATGGAGACACTTAGGACACAATCCTCCATGGAGACACTTAGGACACAATCCTCCATGGAGACACTTAGGACACAATCCTTCATGGAGACACTTAGGACACAATCCTTCATGGAGACACTTAGGACACAATCCTCCATGGAGACACTTAGGACACAATCCTCCATGGAGACACTTAGGACACAATCCTTCATGGAGACACTTAGGACACAATCCTCCATGGAGACACTTAGGACACAATCCTCCATGGAGACACTTAGGACACAATCCTCCATGGAGACACTTAGGACACAATCCTCCATGGAGACACTTAGGACACAATCCTTCATGGAGACACTTAGGACACAATCCTTCATGGAGACACTTAGGACACAATCCTCCATGGAGACACTTAGGACACAATCCTTCATGGAGACACTTAGGACACAATCCTCCATGGAGAAACTTAGGACACAATCCTTCATGGAGACACTTAGGACACAATCCTCCATGGAGACACTTAGGACACAATCCTCCATGGAGACACTTAGGACACAATCCTTCATGGAGACACTTAGGACACAATCCTCCATGGAGACACTTAGGACACAATCCTCCATGGAGACACTTAGGACACAATCCTCCATGGAGACACTTAGGACACAATCCTCCATGGAGACACTTAGGACACAATCCTTCATGGAGACACTTAGGACACAATCCTCCATGGAGAAACTTAGGACACAATCCTTCATGGAGACACTTAGGACACAATCCTTCATGGAGACACTTAGGACACAATCCTCCATGGAGACACTTAGGACACAATCCTCCATGGAGACACTTAGGACACAATCCTCCATGGAGACACTTAGGACACAATCCTTCATGGAGACACTTAGAACACAATCCTCCATGGAGACACTTAGGACACAATCCTCCATGGAGACACTTAGGACACAATCCTCCATGGAGACACTTAGGACACAATCCTCCATGGAGACACTTAGGACACAATCCTTCATGGAGACACTTAGGACACAATCCTCCATGGAGACACTTAGGACACAATCCTCCATGGAGACACTTAGGACACAATCCTTCATGGAGACACTTAGGACACAATCCTTCATGGAGACACTTAGGACACAATCCTCCATGGAGACACTTAGGACACAATCCTCCATGGAGACACTTAAGACACAATCCTTCATGGAGACACTTAGGACACAATCCTCCATGGAGACACTTAGGACACAATCCTCCATGGAGACACTTAGGACACAATCCTCCATGGAGACACTTAGGACACAATCCTTCATGGAGACACTTAGGACACAATCCTCCATGGAGACACTTAGGACACAATCCTCCATGGAGACACTTAGGACACAATCCTCCATGGAGACACTTAGGACACAATCCTCCATGGAGACACTTAGGACACAATCCTTCATGGAGACACTTAGGACACAATCCTTCATGGAGACACTTAGGACACAATCATTCATGGAGACACTTAGGACACAATCCTCCATGGAGACACTTAGGACACAATCCTCCATGGAGACACTTAGGACACAATCCTCCATGGAGACACTTAGGACACAATCGTTCATGGAGACACTTAGGACACAATCCTCCATGGAGACACTTAGGACACAATCGTTCATGGAGACACTTAGGACACAATCCTCCATGGAGACACTTAGGACACAATCCTCCATGGAGACACTTAGGACACAATCGTTCATGGAGACACTTAGGACACAATCCTCCATGGAGACACTTAGGACACAATCCTCCATGGAGACACTTAGGACACAATCCTCCATGGAGACACTTAGGACACAATCGTTCATGGAGACACTTAGGACACAATCCTCCATGGAGACACTTAGGACACAATCCTTCATGGAGACACTTAGGACACAATCCTCCATGGAGACACTTAGGACACAATGTTCATGGAGACACTTAGGACACAATCCTTCATGGAGACACTTAGGACACAATGTTCATGGAGACACTTAGGACACAATCCTTCATGGAGACACTTAGGACACAATGTTCATGGGGACACACTAATACACTCGCTCGCTCACTCACTTAGACTGTCACTCACTCAGTCACTCACCAGCTGCTCAGTTGTGTTCCTTTCCAGGATTTGAAAAGTTCTTGGATTCCATTTGCTTTGTCCTTATTTAGCTTGAGAAGGTCGTCATCCGTCAGACCGTTGTAATTTCCACACACTCCCCGCACTTCTTCTGGAATATTCTCCTTTATTATAATTTTCAAATCTCCAAATTCATTCAGCTCCACGGTCACAGAGGAACCGATCTGCACAAATAAAATGGCGCCATTTATAGTCGCTGATATGTCGTCCGACTTCAGTGGAAATGGTTGTAATTTTCCATTCACCTGGAAATAAACAGGATAATGATTAATTAATATTATTATTATTATTATTATTATACAAGAGGAGTAGACTGTAGTGTCCTGTCTATTATTATTATTATTATACAGGAGGAGAAGACTGTAGTGTCCTGTCTATTATTATTATACAGGAGGAGTAGACTATAGTGTCCTGTCTATTATTATTATTATACAGGAGGAGTAGACTGTAGTGTCCTGTCTATTATTATTATTATTATTATACAGGAGGAGTAGACTGTAGTGTCCTGTCTATTATTATTATTATTATTATTATAAAGGAGGAGTAGACTGTAGTGTCCTGTCTATTATTATTATTATTATTATACAGGAGGAGTAGACTGTAGTGTCCTGTCTATTATTATTATTATACAGGAGGAGTAGACTGTAGTGTCCTGTCTATTATTATTATTATACAGAAGGAGTAGACTGTAGTGTCCTGTCTATTATTATTATTATTATTATTATACAGGAGGAGGAGACTGTAGTATCCTGTCTATTATTATTATTATACAGGAGGAGAAGACTGTAGTGTCCTGTCTATTATTATTATTATTATTATTATTATACAGGAGGAGTAGACTGTAGTGTCCTGTCTATAATTATTATTATTATTATACAGGAGGAGTAGACTGTAGTGTCCTGTCTATTATTATTATTATTATTATACAGGAGGAGTAGGCTGTAGTGTCCTGTCTATAATTATTATTATTATTATACAGGAGGAGTAGACAGTAGTGTCCTGTCTATTATTATTATTATTATACAGGAGGAGTAGACTGTAGTGTCCTGTCTATTATTATTATTATTATTATTATTATACAGGAGGAGTTGACTGTAGTGTCCTGTCTATTATTATTATTATTATTATACAGGAGGAGTAGACTGTAGTGTCCTGTCTATTATTATTATTATTATTATACAGGAGGAGTAGACTGTAGTGTCCTGTATATTATTATTATTACTATTATTATTATTATTATTATTATTATTATTATATAGGAGGAGTAGACTGTAGTGTCCTGTCTATTATTATTATTATTATTATTATACAGGAGGAGTAGACTGTAGTGTCCTGTCTATTATTATTATTATTATACAGGAGGAGTAGACTGTAGTGTCCTGTCTATTATTATTATTATTATTATTATACAGGAGGAGTAGACTGTAGTGTCCTGTCTATTATTATTATTATACAGGAGGAGTAGACTGTAGTGTCCTGTCTATTATTATTATTATTATTATTATACAAGAGGAGTAGACTGTAGTGTCCTGTCTATTATTATTATTATTATTATTATTATTATACAGGAGGAGTAGACTGTAGTGTCCTGTCTATTATTATTATTATTATTATTATTATTATACAGGAGGAGTAGACTGTAGTGTCCTGTCTATTATTATTATTATACAGGAGGAGTAGACTGTAGTGTCCGGTCTATTATTATTATTATTATTATTATTATACAGGAGGAGTAGACTGTAGTGCCCTGTCTATTATTATTATTATTATACAGGAGGAGTAGACTGTAGTGTCCTGTCTATTATTATTATTATACAGGAGGATTAGACTGTAGTGTCCTGTCTATTATTATTATTATTATTATACAGGAGGAGTAGACTGTAGTGTCCTGTCTATTATTATTATTATTATACAAGAGGAGTAGACTGTAGTGTCCTGTCTATTATTATTATTATTATACAAGAGGAGTAGACTGTAGTGTCCTGTCTATTATTATTATTATTATACAAGAGGAGTAGACTGTAGTGTCCTGTCTATTATTATTATTATTATACAGGAGGAGTAGACTGTAGTGTCCTGTCTATTAGTATTATTATACAGGAGAATTAGACTGTAGTGTCCTGTCTATTATTATTATTATTATCATACAGGAGGAGTAGACTGTAGTGTCCTGTCTATTATTATTATTATTATTATTATACAGGAGGAGTAGACTGTAGTGTCCTGTCTATTATTATTATTATTATACAGGAGGAGTAGACTGTAGTGTCCTGTCTATTATTATTATTATTATTATACAGGAGGAGTAGACTGTAGTGTCCTGTCTATTATTATTATTATTATACAGGAGGAGTAGACTGTAGTGTCCTGTCTATTATTATTATTATTATTATTATACAGGAGGAGTAGACTGTAGTGTCCTGTCTATTATTATTATTATTATTATTATTATTATTATTATACAGGAGGAGTAGACTGTAGTGTCCTGTCTATTATTATTATTATGATACAGGAGGAGTAGACTGTAGTGTCCTGTCTATTATTATCATTATTATTATTATTATTATTATTATACAGGAGGAGTAGACTGTAGTGTCCTGTCTATTATTATTATTATTATTATTATTATTATTATTATACTGGAGGAGTAAACTGTAGTGTCCTGTCTATTATTTTTATTATTATTATTATTATACAGGAGGAGTAGACTGTAGTGTCCTGTCTATTATTATTATTATTATTATACAGGAGGAGTAGACTGTAGTGTCCTGTATATTATTATTATTACTATTATTATTATTATTATTATTATTATTATATAGGAGGAGTAGACTGTAGTGTCCTGTCTATTATTATTATTATTATTATTATTATACAGGAGGAGTAGACTGTAGTGTCCTGTCTATTATTATTATTATTATTATACAGGAGGAGTAGACTGTAGTG
>NW_026609965.1:0-7500 GCF_029499605.1 Hyla sarda | reverse complement strand
TTCTCTTTAACCCCTTAAGGACCCAGCCAATTTTCACTGTAGGACCCGGCCATTTTTTGAACATCTGACCACTGTCACTTTAAACATTAATAATTCTGATGCTTTTAGTTATCGTTCTGATTCCGAGATTGTTTTTTCGTGACATATTCTACTTTAACTTAGTGGTAAAATTTTTTTGGTAACTTGCATCCTCTGTTGGTTAAAAATCCCAAAATTTGATGAAAAATTTGAAAATTTTGCATTTTTCTAACTTTGAAGCTCTCTGCTTGTAAGGAAAATGGATATTTCAAATATTTTTTTAATTCACATATACAATATGTCTACTTTATATTGCATCATAAAGTTGAGATGTTTTTACTTTTGGAAGACATCAGAGGCTTCAAAGTTCAGCAGCAATTTTCCAATTTTTCACAAAATTTCCAAAATCACAATTTTTCAGTGACCAGTTCAGTTTGAAGTGGATTTGAAGGGTCTTCATATTAGAAATACCCCATAAATGACCCCATTATAAAAATTACACCCCCCAAAGTAATCAAAATGACATTCAGTCAGCATTTTAACCCTTTAGGTGTTTCACAGGAATAGCAGCAAAATGAAGGAGAAAATTCACAATCTTCATTTTTTACACTCGCATGTTCTTGTAGACCCAATTTTTGAATTTTTACAAGGGGTAAAAGGAGAAAATGTATACTTATATTTGTAGCCCAATTGCTCTCGAGTAAGCAGATACCTCATATGTCTATGTAAAGTGTTCGGCAGGCGCAGTAGAGGGCTCAGAAGGGAAGGAGTGACAAGGGGATTTTGGAGCGTACGTTTTTCTGAAATGGTTTTTGGGGGGCATGTTGCATTTAGGAAGCCCCTATGGTGCCAGAACAGGAAAAAAAAACACATGGCATACCATTTTGGAAACTAGACCCCTTGGGGAACGTAACAAGGAATAAAGTGAGCCTTAATACCCCACAGGTAAAATTTCAATAAAATGTGTGTTTCCCCCCAAATTTCACATTTTTGCAAGGGTTAATAGCAGAAAATACCCCCAAATTTTGTAACCCCATCTCTTCTGAGAATGGAGGTACCCCATAAGTTGACCTGAAGTGCACTACAGGCGAACTACAATGCTCAGAAGAGGAGTCATATTTTGTTTTTTGAGAGCAAATTTTGCTCGGGGGGCATGTCGCA
The DNA here is from genome assembly GCF_029499605.1 of Hyla sarda. Lineage (NCBI taxonomy): Eukaryota > Metazoa > Chordata > Amphibia > Anura > Hylidae > Hyla > Hyla sarda. The sequence goes on along the minus strand of NW_026609965.1, from coordinate 6,321 downwards.
TTTAGGAAGCCCCTATGGTGCCAGAACAGCAAAATAACCCCCACATGGCGTACCATTTTGGAAACTAGACCCCTTGAGGAACGTAATAAGGGGTACAGTGAGCATTTACCCCCCACTGGTGTCTGTCAGATCTTTGGAACAGTGGGCTGTACAAAATTTTTTATTTGCACAGCCCACTGTTCCAAAGATCTGTCAGACACCAGTGGGGTGTAAATTCTCACTGCACCCCTCATTACATTCCGTGAGGGGTGTAGTTTCCGAAATGGGGTCACATGTGTTTGTTTGTTTTTTTTTCGTTTGTCAAAACCGCTGTAACAAGCAGCCATCCCTGTGCAAATCACCTCAAATGTACATGGTGCACTCTCCCTTCTGGGCCTTGTTGTGCGCCCCCAGAGCACTTTGCGCCAACATATGGGGTATCTCCGTCGGGAGAAATTGCATTACAAATTTTGGGGGTCTTTTTTCCCTTCTACCTCTTGTCAAAATGAAAAGTATAGGGCAACACCAGCATGTTAGTGTAAAAAATTTATTTTTTTACACTAACATGCTGGTGTAGACCCCAACTTCACCTTTTCATAAGGGGTGAAAGGAGAAAAAGCCCCCCAAAATTTGTTAGGCGATTTCTCCCGAGTACGGCGATACCCCATATGTGGCCCTAAACTGTTGCCTTGAAATACGACAGGGCTCCAAAGTGAGAGAACGCCATGCGCATTTGAGGCATAAATTAGGGATTTGCATAGGGGTGGACATAGGGGTATTCTACGCCAGTGATTCCCAAACAGGGTGCCTCCAGCTGTTGCAAAACTCCCAGCATGCTTGGACAGTCAACGGCTGTCCGGCAATACTGGGAGTTATTGTTTTGCAACAGCTGGAGGCTCCATTTTGAAAACAGTGGCGTACCAGACGTTTTTCATTTTTATTGGGGAGGGGAGGGGGGCTGTGTAGGGGTATGTGCATATGTAGTGTTTTTTACTTTTTATTTTGTCTTGTAGTGTAGTGTAGTGTAGTGTTTTTAGGGTACAGTCACAGGGGCCGGGGATTACAGTGAGTTTCCCGCTGCGAGTTTGAGCTGTCGCGCAAAATTTGCTGCATCGCAAACTTGCAGCCTGATACTCACTGTAAGCCCCCTGCCCATGTGAATGTGCCCTGTAAATTCACAGGGGGGGGGACCTCCAGCTGTTGCAAAACTACAACTCCCAGCATGCACAGTCTATCAGTGCATGCTGGTAGTTATAATTTTGCAACAGCTGGAGGCACACGGGTTGGGAAACACTGAGTTAGGAAACAGACAATGTTTCCCAACCAGTATGCCTCCAGATGTTGCAAAACCACAACTCCCAAACATTCTCAAGCATGCTGGGAGTAGTAGTTTGGCAACATCTTTAGAGCCAGATGTTGCCGAACTACAACTCCCAGCATGCTTGGAGTTGTAGTTTGCAACATCTGGAGGACTACAGTTTGCAGACCACTAATACAGTGGTTCCCAATCTGTGCCCTTCCAGATGTTGCAAAACTACAATTCCCAGTATGCCAAAACTGTCCAGGCATGCTGGGAGTTGTAGTTCTGCAACATCTGAAGGGCCAGATGTTACAGAACTACAACTCCCAGCATGCCTGGACAGTAAGGGCATGCTGAGGATGTGTAGTTTTGCAACATCTGGAAGGGCACAGTGGTCCCAAAACTGTGGACCTCCAGAAGTTGCAAAACTGCAACTCCCAGCATGCCCAGATGCCAAGGGCTGTCTGGGCATGCTGGGAGTTGTAGTATACAGGGTCCCAATACAGCAATGCATGACGCTTTACGGCGACGTGCATTGCTGTAAAGGGCCCGACCGCAGCTGAAGATCTACTCACCTGTCGCCGTCTTCATCGCCAGGGAGGAGGTAAGTACCGGGGCCGGTCCCCAGCACTCCCCCGTCCCCCGCCGCGTCCTCCGGTCTTCCTCCCGTCCTCTCCGGACTTCCAGGGGCCGGGCAGGGCGGGAGGAAGTTAACGCCCTCCCCCCCCCCCCCCCCCCCCTGCGATTGGTCGGTTAACTAACCGAAGAATCGCAGGGGATCGGAGGAGGTGGCCGGCTTGCCACCTCTCTCCTATACATTAGCATGGTCCTGGCTGTCTGTGACAACAGGGATCATGCGAAATTACCGGGCAGTCGGGTCCCAGACACCCCATCAGCCCGGTATCGCCGCAGATCGCAAGGGCGATTTCCTTTGCGATTTGCGGCGATCGCCGACATGGGGGGCGTTTGTCCTGGATCCCTGCTGAAGGATTTCTGCAGGGATCCGCTTCCGATCTCTGCCGGGTGAGCGGTGGAGACCAGGAAAAGACCATGACGTATGCATACGTCATGGGTCCTTATGGGGTTAAACATTAATAACTCTGATGCTTTTACATTTCATTCTGATTCAGAGATTGTTTTTTCGTGACATTTTACTTTATGTTAGTTGTAAAATTTTGTTGATACTTATATCATTATATATATATATTATATATTATATATATATTATATATTATGTCACCATCATACAGGAGATATCTTTATATTATTATATACAATATATTATGTCACCATCATACAGGAGATATCTTTATATTATTATATACAATATATTATGTCACCATCATACAGGAGATATCTTTATATTATTATATACAATATATTATGTCCCCATCAAACAGGAGATATCTTTATATTATTATATACAATATATTATGTCACCATCATACAGGAGATATCTTTATATTATTATATTATATACAATATATTATGTCCCCATCATACAGGAGATATCTTTATATTATTATATACAATATATTATGTCCCCATCATACAGGAGATATCTTTATATTATTATATTATATACAATATATTATGTCCCCATCATACAGGAGATATCTTTATATTATTATATTATATACATATATTATGTCCCCATCATACAGGAGATATCTTTATATTATTATATTATATACAATATATTATGTCACCATCATACAGGAGATATCTTTATATTATTATATACAATATATTATGTCCCCATCATACAGGAGATATCTTTATATTATTATATACAATATATTATGTCCCCATCATACAGGAGACATCTTTATATATTATATACAATATATTATGTCCCCATCATACAGGAGATATCTTTATATTATTATATACAATATATTATGTCACCATCATACAGGAGATATCATTATATTATTATATTATATACAATATATTATGTCCCCATCATACAGGAGATATCTTTATATTATTATATACAATATATTATGTCCTCATCATACAGGAGATATCTTTATATTATTATATACAATATATTATGTCACCATCATACAGGAGATATCTTTATATTATTATATACAATATATTATGTCACCATCATACAGGAGATATGTTTATATTATTATATACAATATATTATGTCACCATCATACAGGAGATATCTTTATATTATTATATACAATATATTATGTCCCCATCATACAGGAGATATCTTTATATTATTATATACAATATATTATGTCCCCATCATACAGGAGATATCTTTATATTATATACAATATATTATGTCCCCATCATACAGGAGATATCTTTATATTATTATATACAATATATTATGTCCCCATCATACAGGAGATATCTTTATATTATTATATTATATACAATATATTATGTCCCCATCATACAGGAGATATCTTTATATTATTATATACAATATATTATGTCCCCATCATACAGGAGATATCTTTATATTATTATATACAATATATTATGTCACCATCATACAGGAGATATCTTTATATTATTATATTATATACAATATATTATGTCCCCATCATACAGGAGATATCTTTATATTATTATATACAATATATTATGTCACCATCATACAGGAGATATCTTTATATTATATACAATATATTATGTCCCCATCATACAGGAGATATCTTTATATTATTATATACAATATATTATGTCACCATCATACAGGAGATATCATTATATTATTATATACAATATATTATGTCACCATCATACAGGAGATATCTTTATATTATTATATTATATACAATATATTATGTCACCATCATACAGGAGATATCATTATATTATTATATACAATATATTATGTCCCCATCATACAGGAGATATCTTTATATTATTATATTATATACAATATATTATGTCCCCATCATACAGGAGATATCTTTATATTATTATATTATATACAATATATTATGTCCCCATCATACAGGAGATATCTTTATATTATTATATTATATACAATATATTATGTCCCCATCATACAGGAGATATCTTTATATTATTATATACAATATATTATGTCCCCATCATACAGGAGATATCTTTATATTATTATATACAATATATTATGTCCCCATCATACAGGAGATATCTATATATTATTATATACAATATATTATGTCACCATCATACAGGAGATATCTTTATATTATTATATACAATATATTATGTCACCATCATACAGGAGATATCTTTATATTATTATATACAATATATTATGTCCCCATCATACAGGAGATATCTTTATATTATTATATACAATATATTATGTCACCATCATACAGGAGATATCTTTATATTATTATATACAATATATTATTTCACCATCATACAGGTGATATCTTTATATTATATACAATATATTATGTCCCCATCATACAGGAGATATCTTTATATTATTATATACAATATATTATGTCACCATCATACAGGAGATATCTTTATATTATTATATACAATATATTATGTCCCCATCATACAGGAGATATCTTTATATTATTATATTATATACAATATACTATGTCCCCATCATACAGGAGATATCTTTATATTATTATATACAATATATTATGTCACCATCATACAGGAGATATCTTTATATTAGTATATACAATATATTATGTCCCCATCATACAGGAGATATCTTTATATTATTATATTATATACAATATATTATGTCACCAACATACAGGAGATATCTTTATATTATTATATACAATATATTATGTCACCATCATACAGGAGAGATCTTTATATTATTATATACAATATATTATGTCCCCATCATACAGGAGATATCTTTATATTATATACAATATATTATGTCACCATCATACAGGAGATATCTTTATATTATTATATACAATATATTATGTCACCAACATACAGGAGATATCTTTATATTAGTATATACAATATATTATGTCACCATCATACAGGAGATATCTTTATATTATTATATTATATACAATATATTATGTCACCATCATACAGGAGATATCTTTATATTATTATATACAATATATTATGTCCCCATCATACAGGAGATATCATTATATTATTATATACAATATATTATGTCACCATCATACAGGAGATATCTTTATATTATTATATACAATATATTATGTCACCATCATACAGGAGATATCTTTATATTATTATATACAATATATTATGTCACCATCATACAGGAGATATCTTTATATTATTATATACAATATATTATGTCACCATCATACAGGAGATATCTATATATTATTATATACAATATATTATGTCCCCATCATACAGGAGATATCTTTATATTATTATATACAATATATTATGTCACCATCATACAGGAGATATCTTTATATTATTATATTATATACAATATATTATGTCACCATCATACAGGAGATATCTTTATATTATTATATACAATATATTATGTCACCATCATACAGGAGATATCTTTATATTATTATATACAATATATTATGTCACCATCATATAGGAGATATCTTTATATTATTATATACAATATATTATGTCACCATCATACAGAAGATATCTTTATATTATTATATTATATACAATATATTATGTCCCCATCATACGGGAGATATCTTTATATTATTATATACAATATATTATGTCCCCATCATACAGGAGATATCTTTATATTATTATATACAATATATTATGTCCCCATCATACAGGAGATATCTTTATATTATTATATTATATACAATATATTATGTCACCATCATACAGGAGATATCTTTATATTATTATATTATATACAATATATTATGTCCCCATCATACAGGAGATATCATTATATTATTATATACAATATATTATGTCACCATCATACAGGAGATATCTTTATATTATTATATTATATACAATATATTATGTCCCCATCATACAGGAGATATCTTTATATTATTATATACAATATATTATGTCACCATCATACAGGAGATATCTTT